>NW_020664409.1:79378200-79391935 GCF_002925995.2 Terrapene triunguis
GTATTACAACAAATTCATTGCAGCTGTCTTTTAAAACTTGCAGTTGCAGGTTCTCCCTGTACTCCTCCTACAGTTTGACCAGCCTTTTAAAAAAAAAAAAAAAAAATTAAAAAGGCATTTGGGAGCATTAAGCTATTCCCAATTTAAAACATTTTTGAAAAATACAAAAATGAAATGAGAAAACCACCGGAGGAGGAGGGGCAGAAGACACTTTGGAAAGATCATTTCTGACAGGAGAAGGGAGCTGGAGCAATAGGGCACAGGGGAGAGTCTGAACCAAAAACCTGGAAAAACAAACATACTAACGTAATTAATTTCCTCAAATTATTTTTAAATCTACAAAGAAATCCTTAGGAGTAATTTTACAACATAGTTTTGGTGGGGTTTTTTGGGTAACAATCTTGTCCCAATCCACATCGATCAAATTAATAAGTACAGAGAAAGACAATGCATGCAAAATATACCACTATCTTAATCAAAGGCCCATTTTGTAACTGCAATAAGATGAATTGTGTAGTAGTGCTGATAAATGCACAAACTGTTTGCATTTGAAGCATTTCTATCTCAAGCCCTAACACACCTAAGATGTACAGCCTGTCATGCCTTAAGATTTAATTATCAAAACTTGCCAGGGGAAGGGGGGAGGGCATTCTCTCATTCATCAATAGGAAAGTTCCCTTGGCAAACAGGGACCAGCAACAACAGAATGAAATGCAGAATTGAGACAGTTCTGCTTTGCTTATCAGAGGGGTAGCCGTGTTAGTCTGAATCTGTAAAAAGCAACAGAGGGTCCTGTGGCACCTTTAAGACTAACAGAAGTATTGGGAGCATAAGCTTTCGTGGGTCATAACCTCACTTCTCCATTACTTGCATCTGAAGAAGTGAGGTTCTTACCCACGAAAGCTTATGCTCCCAATACTTCTGTTAGTCTTAAAGGTGCCATAGGACCCTCTGTTGCTGCTTTGCTTATGTTTCTCAACAGGCACGGTAAAGGCAAACTCCATATTTAAGCCCTGCTCTGCAATTAGATTCCCACACAGGCAGTTTTTTGAACTTATGTACATCCAACTGCAGCATCAGAACCTCACTAAACATTAGTTAACGATGGATGATACAAAAGATGAGGCTGGTCAGCAGGATTCAGGAACTGCATCTTAATAAGCCTCACAACTTCCCCAACAAGTGCTATGTTTGAATCTCAGATGAGTTGGAGGTGCATTTGTAGTATGGACTTGGAGTAAAGCGATTTAGCTCTTCAGCAACATTTTTCAAACTGTGTTACAAATCTTTAGCGTCACTTCTTTTGAAGGTAAATGTCACATCCTATGTGGTTTAGGTGTCTACAACCTGTGGTTTTCAAATAGAAGCCATTCAAAAAAGCAAAAATGAGAAAAACGTCAAGATTAAATGAACAATCCTTCAGATCCTGATTTTGTTTTGGAATAGCTAATCACCATCCTGAGCATTATGCTTGTATCTTGCATCTCCTTCCCCACTTTCTGATTTTGTCTTTATAGATCAGCATTTCAAACATGTAACAGACATCATCCTGCCACGTACAGGACCTAGTTGTCTTACAACTCAAAATGCGTGAATAGTGATAAAGCCAACTACACATTTCTTTATCTATGCTGTTGTATAAGCTTACAAATTACCAGTTTAAAACAATCTATGAATGGAGGTGCTTCTCACATTCATAATTTTCAGAAATTTTCCATGTTTTGTCTCAGAAAGTAGGTTTTTTGTGCATAAAAGTTTGAACAAAATCTTATCTGTCTTTTGAATCTGTGGGATGGTGCAGGTAAAATACTTCTGCTTAAAAGGCTCTGCAAAAAAAAGGGGGGGGGGGGGGGGTAAAGTTTGAAAGCGGATACTTGGTATGCAGGTGAGCCATTGCTTTAATAAATTTCAAAATTGCTTAGTGACCATACAGACTCTTCATTTGAGAGGGGTATTGCTCCAGGTTAGACACAATGCAAATACATGCACAATTTGAACTGCACACTTCTCAAACTTGTTAAAAGGCAGTCTTTGCCTAAGTTGTTTGTTGCCTCGTAACTTCCATCTTCTTGTCCCCAATCTACTCATTCTACCTACTTAAGTTTTATACTACTGCCCACCACTGTAGTATCTGACGCCCAGATCCTCACAGGTATTTAGACTAACTTCCACTAAAGTCCAAAAAGTTTCTTGCAATAGAGACTTCATGGAGTCTCTGGCATGGTTTTTAAAAAAATTCTGTGCAATTTAAACCATTCTAAGGGGCAAGGAGGCTGTAGGGCTGATATGTGGTGGGGTGGTAAGAATAGGCTATAATAGGAATGTTTTGAGAACTTAACTACCGAGGATGCTACGAGTGCAACCACTATAAAAAATGAGCACTCTGTCAATTACCCTGAACCTCCATCTCTGATTGATATATATAATACATATGCCCTACATTTAAGACAATATTATAATTACAAAGTCATAATTGTAAAAATAAGTACAGCTGCAATATACTGGAAAACTGTAGTATTTAGGTATACTGTTTGGGTGAAGCAATGTATAATTTACATTTATGTAAACATTTCTTTCATTTTTGTATCTACTATATCCCTCTAAATAGACTTTCTAGATATTAAGAACATCTGATCACACACAAAATCTGTTTTAAGCCTAACTTGTGGATTTATGGCACCAACTTTATCATGTTACAAATTCATTCAGCATGGCAACTAAAGCAACTGTCATCAGGAATTATTTTAACATATGACTACATACTTAGTATGTTGAAACTAACCACATTAGTATATGTTATTAGTTGGTTATAAGTTTTAAGTTTTACAATGAATTAAAACATTGCAAAAATATCTTTACTAGTCGCAAAAATCCTACTTTTATATATGATCAAAAACTGAGTATTTTTCTGACTTACATATCTATCCTCAAGATGTGGCAAATATAATCTCAATCCATTGGGCTAATCTAGCAAGACTAGTAAACACAAAGTCTGATCCCAAAGGCAATCCTAAAACTGAAGGGTGGAGGGGAGGGAGGACAAGGGATTGGAGAATGTGTGTGACCAGCCTGCTACCCTGATAAATTCTTCCTCTGGCTCTGCTCAGCCACTTGCACCTTAGACCACACTTTAGGAAGAGTATGCATAGCCAATTATGCATGTACTGTCCTCAAAGTCAAGTCTGGGGTGCAGTGGCTGAGCAGAGCCTATTACTACTGACATTTAAGAAGAGGCCTTCTCCCCCCAAACCTTCATTCCCATTTTCAATCTCAGGTTTGAGATGCCACTCAGAAAAAGAATTCACAGTTTGTATATGAACATCAGACCAGAAGTTTGTCCTTGAAGGAGGTACAATACAATGCAACTTCACTTTTAAAAAAATCTTTAACCTTAAGTGCTAACATGACTGCAGAAAAGTTGCATCAACCATACTTGACAACCGAACTAGAGAACCAAGTTGTCCATCGACAAGTGTCAACTCAAAGGTTTTTTTTGTTTTGTTTTGTAGTCTGAGGCTACATCTACACTAGAAACTTCAAAGCACTGCCGCTGGAGCTCTCCTGTGGCAGCGCTTTGAAGTGTGAGTGTGGTCACACGTGACGGTAAACCACCTCCACGAGGGGAATAGCTCTGAGTGCTGGGAGCTGTGCTCTTGCTGCGCTCAGGGGGATGATTTTTCACACACACACACACACACACACGAACCAGCAAGTTAGAACGCTATAAAATGTAAGTGTAGACAATCCCTGAGCTTCGGTACAAGTCCTTTACATAGTAAATTTTGTGACTACAGAAGAAAGTGGAGACAGAGCTTTCTGAATATTTTAACTACAGTGGATTCTGTCAAGAGTATAGCCAATAATAGCTAAAACCAAGAAGTTGGTGAACTTGCTACATGACTTACCCTTAAAATAAAAAGCTGAAATAAAAAGAACATAAGCCCTAATGCATCAGTGCATAAGTCAACAATGGATTTCAACCTGTGGTACATGGACCTCTACGGGTCTGAAGACTATGTTTAAGATTTCCAAAGAGGTCCGGCACCTCATTCAACATTTTTTAGGGGTCCACAAATGAAAAAAGGTTGAAAACCGCTGCACTAACAGCTTGGAGTTTGGACAAAACTTCTCCTATTGGCAGGCTATTCCACAACTGTACATTACAGAGATTCTTGTAACTTTCTTCTGGAGTATCTGGTACTGTCTGACCACTGTCATAGACAAGATACTGTGCTACACAGACCAAAGATCTCAATTGGTACAAAAAGGGCTCTAGAACACAAAGGTTCTCATACTGCTGCCTGCAGACCACTAGCAGTCTGAAGTGCTGGTGGTCATATGGCTTCTTGTCTCCATTTCCTAAATTGCATTAGGGACAACTACAAATATACTGAATATGTTCTAAGTCAGCAATTGCTATAGTTGAAACAGAGATGTTGTGCAGTCATGAATGGATGAGATGATCGACATGAGTATCCCTATTAAAACACAATTTACCCTGTGAACGAGCTTGAGAATTCCTTCTACAAACCATTACAGAGTTTCAAGAATTTTATCTCATCTTCAAAACAGTTTTATTATGCAGTTGTTTGTAATTAAGTACTGTTAAACCTTTTAGGATAAAAATGGTGGATTTTGGCAACAAAGACTGGTAAAGGAAAAAATTCTACAAGTATGCAAAGATCACTTTCTGGAAACGAAGCTATTATTATTAGTATTAAATTAATCCTTATATAATCAATTACATGCAAACTTGGGTCTGTTACGGACAGGGTCATACATGTTTCATTGTTTACTGCTTAGAAACATAAGCTACAATCAATGGGCAATACCTAAAAATGTGTATGAAGCATTGTAAATAAAAGTTTATCATCCCACATCATCACACTGTATTGGTTAGCTTTCACAACATACAGCTGTCAGTAAGAAATCACCATCCTTGATCTTCTAGCAGCAGCATTATGATGAGTTTTAAACATAAATTTCTAATTTGTTTTTTCAAAGGAAGGGATTGTTCCAAGACAAAGCTTTCCAGATACTGATACTTTCCTCAAGACAATAAATAGATACAGTAAAATCTCAGAGTTACAGACACCTTGGGAATGGAGGTTGTCCGTAACTCTGAACAAGACATTACGGACTTTAGCAGAGGAGTTGGGGCTGCAGCCGCAGGGCGAGGGGTGGGGTCAGGGCTTCTGACCCTAGGCGCCGCCAGGGCTCCCGGGTTTTAGATCGGGGGCGGGAGCGCTGGAGCTTGGGGCTTCAGCCCCGCTGCTCCATTCTGGTTTCAGCCCTGCAGAGGGCGCCGGGATCGTGGCTTCAGCCTCTGCTCCCAGTTTCGGGGAAGGGAGGGGGCACCAGGGATTGGGGCTTCAGCCCCACCGCTCTCCTCCCAGTTTCGGCGCCAGAGGGGTGTTAGCTATGGGGGAAGGGAGGGAAGTACTGGGGCTGAAACCGGCACTCCCCTCGTAGCTAAAGCCCCAATCCCCAGCGCCCTCCACACACACACACCCCGGCTGAAACCAGGAGTGGAGCTGCAGGGCTGAAGTTCCGATCCCCAACACGCACCCCACACACACACACACACACACACACACACACACAATCAATCAATCCATCCCTGGCATTGGTGTCCCCCCTCCCCCCAACCCCTCACTGAAACCGGGAGCAGATTCACGGGGCTGAAGCCCCGAGCCCTGGCACCCCCAGTGGGGTGAAGCCAGGAATGGAGCCAGGGGCTGAAGCCCCAGCTCTCCCCCGCCCGGTCTAAAGCCCTGAGCCCCACTGCTCCCAAGGGTCAGAAGCCCCAAGCCCCCCCTCCGCCTGTAGCCCTGACCCCAAACACACACCCTGCGGCTGCAGCCCCAACCCTCCTGGCTGAAGCCCCAACGCAGTATTTGTTTTTTTTGGTCTCTGCTGTTGCCTCATGGAGGACTTCCGGTTTCACAGGGTGTCCAGTAGACCAGTAAATCCATAACTCTGATGTTCATATCTTTTAAATACAGTAGACCCTCAATGTTATATCATAACTTATTACAGGAGGCAGACATGTCATTCCCATTAAAACTTCTGGATTAAGTTTTAATCCCATATGCATTTAAGAGACTAAATAAATCCTTAAAACAAAATCCCAACACACTTACTTGTAACTAAAGCTTTGTCTACACAAGAAAGTTACAATGGGGAAAAGGCCAATTAGAGGTCATGGATCCACCAGTTCCCTGCCTCTCCCCAGATACCCGCTCTGCATCAGTGAAGGAGTGCCTGTGGAGCTATACTCCATGAGGTACACACTGCATCAGTGGTCTCCAGCCCTGCACACATTATGCCCTTTGCTTTGTAAGGTTTTAGTTTACCCCAAGTATATTAATATCTTTACTGCCAATTGTCACAGTAGCTAGGCACTTCTGTTTTAAAAATTAAAGCCATAAACTATTGTGTCACCTGTACTCTGCAGAAAGAAAATTTCTAGATCATCAAGTTGCAGACTGCACCTCGAATTTTAATTTTTCCTATTTGGTCTGCAGAGGAGAAATTGTTTGGGAAAATCTCCAAGTCACCTATTTTTCTAACAAATATACTACTGCTCTGGAGAAGTTTCATTAGTTCAATTCATCCTAAACAAAGGTGAGCAAACCAGTTAACCATTTCAAAAAATGAATCCTAATACAAGCCCCACATATTGCCTTCCTTTTAAACATCATCTTGTACTTTTTCTTCTCCAGAATAAACAGCTTCTAGACAACTACTGAATACCTTGAACAAGTTATTTTAACAATACTTCAACTTCTATGAGACAGTACTAAGGGACACCATCAAGGTGGACTCTAGTTATTTTCAAAAAGAAAATTAAAAATCAATTTCAGGTACTACAACTGTTCAAGTCCCCTTTCCAATTTTTGTGAGTTCTACAATCATTTATTTAAAAGGTGTTTTCCTTTCCCCTGTTATTGGGTGAAATGCCTACTCAGATAAAGGGGAGACTAATTATGTTGGGGAAAATTAGTGCAAACTATTCGCTAACTGCAGTCAGATTCACAAAGTAAAAAGATTTTTCCTCAAATTTCAGGTGTTATTTGTAACAATAGGAGGTAAAACATTTTCAGAGAACTGTGCTTTTTTAATTGACTTTGCCTCTCATACATTATACTTGCTGCTCTAAATTTACACTGGTTAAATAAATGCCTTATTTTAAGATCTGAGGCCATCCAAAATCTTGATTCACAGGAGAGTTACACGTGTAAATTCCTCATGCTTCAACAGGTAAATATTTCCCAAATATAAAGTTTAAACAGCTGATACTCATCCATTTATGATTTCAGGAGAACAACATAATATAGGGGGTTTTTTGCACAGAGTATACAGTGGGCTGTCAAAATGGAATTCTGCTCACAAAAATCAGATCGAGAAGCAATTAGAAGCTGCAGTGGGGATGCAGAAAAGTGACTTTGCCTGCTGACAGTATTCATGGTAGAAAGAATAGCAAGTCAAGAAAAAGAAAAGCAAACTCTATAAAATGGAAAAAAAGATGTGGAAAAGCATCTTACAGCTCAACGGGAATTTCTAAATGCATATTTATGTGAAATCAAGTATAATGCTATCTAGGCCCTGTTATATCGTCACATTACAGCGGTAAGTAGTACTGCTATAAACAAAAATGAATTGGCATTTCCTGAATAACACCCGCCACACAAATCCTATTTATGAACCCCTTTGAATTCAGAGTTACAAGTTTGATACACATTTACCACATTTCTAGTAAAATTATGTTTGTGAAGAGGATACTTATGATTTTCTGCTCAGATCAAGACGACATTGGATTCAACAGAAGTCACTACTTAATAGCACTTTTACAGCTTTTTTTCTATATATTAACCACCACATTTTTGTGAAGCTTTCTATATCAAATAAAAATCTTAAGGGCTGGTGCTGTGGTAAAATAAATTTAGGAAGTGCTAGAAGGACTGAAGGGTCATATTCAGTACAGATAACTGGGGGGCACACACTTTGTAATACTTGTAGACAAAGGTTATTGCATTTGCACATACCAGGGGCTTCTTGAATTCCTTCATTCCAGGCCACAAGGTCCCGTGCTGGGACCTTGTGGGACCATTCTGCCATCCATCTCTTTCAGCAGCTCCACACAAATTCCCCCAACCCCTCCCTCATGTTGGGACTCTGTGTACCCTCCTATTCTACCACTACAACCAGGGTCCCTCAACCTCCTCCCTGCCAGGGGTCTGTGTGCCTCCCATTCTCCATCTTCCCATACCAAGCTCCCCAATCTTCTCCCAAGGCCAGCAGTCAGTTCTCTGTGCCCTCCCATTACTCCTTCCCCCTATGTCAGAGGTTTTGTGTTCTCCCCACACCAGGGTCTCCCAATCTCCCCACACCAGAGGGTCCTGTGCACCCTCCCCATTCGTCCTCCCACATTCCAGGATCCCCCATTCTACCACCCATAGAAGGGGCTCTGTGCATATCTGCTTTCCCCATTCCTCCTCTTCCACCATAGCAGGGTACCCCACACTTCACGCCAGAAGGGGTTGTGACCCCCTCTCCCCCTCTCATTCCAGTGTCCCCCATTCACCCCACCCCCAAGGGCTGTGCTCACACTCCTATTCCCCCCACTGTTATTTTTCCTTGTCTGGGAGGAAAGTCATTCAAGGTAGTAAGATGTTAAACTCTGCTGGGAGGACACACAGAGATGAGCCAGGGATATTGTTATGCTGGATGGCATTAATGGGTGCCATCAACCTGTTTGATCTAGAAATAATTGCAGAGGTGCTTTTCTAATTGGATAGCTGAGACTCCATATGTCCGCCATTTTTCCCCTTTCATTTCCCCCCCAAATCACTAGAATTCTGCCATTTGACCCTTGGCACTTCTCCTGTTATTTTGGAATTGATCAGATGTGGTGTTCTAAACTTACTGCATTACTGAGAAACAGAGAAATGCAGGTTAGTTGAATGTAAGGCCTTCAGCCAATAAACAAGACAGGTGATGTGTTAAAGAAAAACCTGGAGCATTCCTTCAATACACTTGAAGCAATGTGGGTAATTACATGCTGAATAGCAGTCTCATCATATTTTTTAAAAACAAGCTGGCTCTTTCAAGATCAAAAATCTTCATAAACCAGAAGTTAGGTGAAGAAATGGAAATATCCCAGCACAGTATCAGTGCTCACCCATTTTCCTCCTCCTGCAGGAAGCAACTGCATGCCATACATGAAAGCCTTACTGTGAAGGAGGTCAACCTCCCAGCAGTAGTTAGGCCACCTCTTTTGGGAAGCACATGACAGTGTCCTGTAAGATGTGTCACCAGGTCACCCCAAAAAAGTTACACCCAACTGACAAGGCTCAGGTCATGGCCCCGTTTTATCACTACAAATCTCTCCTCTCTGTTTAAGGTCAAAGATAAAGCAGTTTGGGTGAAATATGACCCTTACAATGACTTACTTTACTCATTGTAAACATTAAGACCCTGAATCTCAGATGTGGTTCAATGGAGGCATTTCAGCCCTCTCTCTCTTTTCCTACTCTGAATTACTCAGTGAGACATCATGATGGAAGCAGCCTAGATCTATGCTCAAACCTGGGAGGCAGCAAAGGACGGAAGTCCATATCCAAAGGCCCAAACAGCCTGATTAAAAAGAAGATTACTTGGATTTCCACCCTATAACTAAATCTAGGACTTCTCTATTATTAACCACAAACAATTTGACAGGGAATTAATATAAACTGAGAATTTATCAATTCAGATCCTATTATGATTTTATATTTGTGAAATTTACTAGCTGCAGAAAACTATTAATAATGATTACAGAGGAAGACAACAGAGAATTCTAAGATGTCTCACACCTCTTGAGATTTAAATAAAGGGTTTTCTTCCTTCCCCAGGCCTGTTTTAGTTTCTTCATAACTTGCATTTTTCTCACCATAATCTAAAATATAATTGTAAAGTTTCCAAACACCACACTCAAAGATGCAATGTGTTTCCATGTCTCTCTCCTGTCTCTCTTCCCTGCCTGAGCCACCCACAATCAGCACTTTATAGCACAGCCCTTTTCAAACTAAAAGCCTAAAACCTAGTACAGACATTTATATTTATCCCACTTTATACTTCCCTCACCGTCATTTTCACCCCCTACCTCCCAACTGCATCATCTGTCAATTCATCGTTGATTTATATGGACAAATTTTTGCTCCTCCTCAGCCTCAGCCTAGGAGTAATTATAACCCACTTCTCACATGGGGAGCCTGGTACAACCCCGGTGTCCCCTGACCAGTGAAAGCTGGGCGGAGGGAGGCGGGGAAGGGAGTGAGACACTCACTCGCAGAGGTCACAATCCCCCAGTACCCAGAGTTTGCGGTGCCCGGGGACTATAAGGAAATGACCAGGCTTTATGCAGTGCAGCTAGACGCACAGAGAGGGGGCGGGGACACCACCCACTGGCTGGGGCGGGGGGGGGGGAGAAAGAGAGTGGACCCATCCCTCTGATACATTGGACACCGGGCAGAGAAGCGGGTTAACTCTTCACCGGCCCCGCAGATACCCACACGGCGAGGCTTCCTCCCCTTCCCGGAGCCCCGTCACACGCCGCGCTCCGGCCGCCAGACACATGGGCCCGGCCCGGCCCCTCCCCTCACACACTGGGGCCGGGCCGCGCCCCTCCCCTCTCCGTCCCGCGTCGCCCCTCAGCCACATGGGCCTCCCCTCACCGATCATTGAGCTGGTCCTCGGTGCCCGGCAGCGGGTGCACCACGAAGTGGATCGATGTCATGTTGCGCTCCCCCTCCAGAGGCAGGCAGAGGCCGGGCACACAATGGGGGTGGGGGGGAGCTCGGCGTCTCCCCGGGGCGGCGGGGGCGCTCGCACCCGCAGGCAGAGTCCTTCCCTCACCACAGCGACGCGACGCGGAATGGGGTGCGGGGGCCCGCGACGGCAGCGCCAGGAAGAGACTCGCTCCGCGCCGCACTCACACACGCACCGCCATCTTAACTTCCAGCGGCCCCTTCTCCATCCTCCCTCCCCCCTCCTTGCGCCGCGCCGGGTTGGGCGGGGCGTCGATTGACCGACCGCGATGTAAGGCGCGCGCTTACTGGCGCGTGGGTGGCCCATCGGCGGTGTGTCTGTAAGGACGTAGCGGATTGGGCCAGTGAGTCTGTAAAGCGTGACTACGTCGGACGTGAAGTACGTAGGGACCACGTGCTCCTGGGAGACGCTGCGGGGGGCGGGTGTGGGGGTGGGGTTGCGGCGCGGGGGAGGGGAAGAGGGTGCGGCTGCGCACCGCAACCTGGCTGGGGGGAGCGCGCGGCTCACTGTGGCGGAGGGGAGGCCCAGTCCCCCGCGCTCGGCTTATGGCGGCAGCTTGAGGCCTCCCTCCGGCCTAGGCTGGCGTGTCTGGGCGCTGGGTCCGCCGCGGTCCTGCCTGGAGGGCGGTGCCGGCACAGACAGTGGGCGGGTAAGCCCGCCCACCTCCCAGTTGTTACCAATAAGGACAGACAGGTCGGGGTTCGGGGCCTCCGCTCTGCATCTGCCTCGGGCGGCGTCTGCCGGGGAGCGCTGGGAGCCCAGGCCGGCGACGGCTGGAAGGCGCTGCCGCACGGGAGTCTGCTGCCCGTGAGGGGCTGGCTGTCCGCAGCAGGGGCTGGGCTCACGGTCCCCTCTGCCCGCCGGCGTCTAACCTCCACAGGCGCTAACTAACGGCACTGACAGTGGTGCCTGGGCGCTTAAATACTTGTGAGTGGTCCAGGATAGCGATTAGAATCGCGTTTGCCAACTAGCAAATACAGCCGACAACTGATTCCAGAAGAGGCCTACGCTCTGTCTTGAAGACTTTTCCAACCATCAGGGTAGCAGGGAAGAATACCCTTTCTTTCCTTCCCCCAAGTAGCTGTACTGTGTGGGCAGTTTAGCCCTGTTTCAGTCATGTGAGCGGGACTGAGAGGGTGGGTATGTCTACACTACGACATTAGATCGAATTAATAGAAGCCGGTTTTATAGAAATCGGTTGTATACAGCCGATTGTGTGTGTCCCCACATAAAATGCTCTAAGTGCATAACGTCGGCGGACCACGTCCACAGTAACGAGGCTAGCGTCGGCTTCCGGCGCATTGCACTATGGGTAGCTATCCCACAGTTCCCGCAGTCTCCGCCGCCCATTGGAATTATGGGTTGAGATCCCAATGCCTGGATGATGCAAAACAGTGCCACGGGGGGTTCTGGGTACATGTCGTCAGGTCCCTCCCCCTACGTCACAGCAACGGCAGACAATAGATTCGCGCCTTTTTACCTGGGTTACCTGTGCAGACAACATACCACGGCAAGCATGGAGCCCGCTCACCTCAGCTCACCGTCACCATATGTCATCTAGGTGCCAGCAGAGTTGGGACTGCATTGCTACACAGCAGCAGCAGCTAACTGCCTTTTGGTGGTAGACGGTGCAGCATGACTGGTAGCCTTCATTGGTGATCTGGGTGCGGGCAGCTGTGGGGCTGGCAGCCGTAGGGCTGCATTGCATGAGCCCCTTGCCTTTTGGTAAAAGATGGTATATTACGACTGGTATCCGTCATCATCGTACTGCAGTGGCTGTCGATCATGGGCACCTGGGCAGACAATGATGGTTATCAGTCGTAGTATGCTATTTTCTGCCAAGTGCCCAGTATTGTCTGCTAAGCACCCAGAAGAGGCCGAGGGCGACCTGGGTGCTGGCAGACCTGGGTGCTGGCAGACGTGGGGCTAGATTGCTACACAGCAGCAACCCCTTGCCTTTTGGGCAGTAGATAGTATATTATGACTGGTATCCATCGTTGTCATACTGCAGTGGGTATCAGATTGTGCAATAGACCTGAAGGCTAACTGCCAAGCGCCCAGTATTTGCTGCTAAGCACCCAGAAAATGCCGAGGGCTATCAGTCATGCTGCACCGTCGTCTTAAGATGTAAAAAAGAGATTTATTCTGTATTCATTTGCTTCCCCCCTCCCTCCTGCTAAACCCTGGCTTTTGAGTTCAATCTTTGGGGGGGGGCCATTCTGTGTGACAGTTGTTTGTGTTTCTCCCTGATGCAAAGCCACCTTTCTTGATTTTAATTCCCTGTACCTGTACGCCATGTCGTCGCTCGCCCCTCCCTCCCTTCTTCCCCTGGTCCGTCAGATACTACTTTCGCGCCTTTTTTCAGACCAGACGCCATAGCTAGCACTGGGATCATGGAGCCCGCTCAGATCACCGCGGCAATTATGAGCACTATGAACACCACGCGCATTGTCCTGGAGTATATGCAGAGCCAGGACATGCCAAAGCAAAACCGGAACCAGCCGAGGAGGTGGCGATTAGAGCGCGGCGACGAGAGTGAGGAGGAAATGGACATGGACCTAGACCTCTCACAAGGCACAGGCCCCAGCAATGTGGAAATCATGGTGTTCCTGGGGCAGGTTGATGCTGTGGAACGCCGATTCTGGGCCCGGGAAACAAGCACAGACTGGTGGGACCGCATCATGCTGCAGGTGTGGGACGATTCCCAGTGGCTGCGAAACTTTCGCATGCGTAAGGGCACTTTCATGGAACTTTGTGACTTGCTTTCCCCTGCCCTGAAGCGCCAGAATACCAGGATGAGAGCAGCCCTCACAGTTGAGAAGCGAGTGGCGATAGCCCTGTGGAAGCTTGTAACGCCAGACAGCTACCGGTCAGTCGGGAATCAATTTGGAGTGGGCAAATCTACTGTGGGGGCTGCTGTGAT
>NW_020664409.1:79396935-79416990 GCF_002925995.2 Terrapene triunguis
GGATGGTCTAGACAGTATTTGGTCCTGCCATGCGGGCAGGGGACTGGGCTCGATGACCTCTCGAGGTCCCTTCCAGTCCTAGAATCTATGAATCTATAACATGAATTCGGATATAACGCGGTAAAGCAACACTCCAGGGGGGCCGGGCTGTGCACTCCGGTGGATCAAAGCAAGTTTGATATAACGCGGTTTCACCTATAATGCAGTAAGATTTTTTGGCTCCTGAGGACAGCGTTATATTGGGGTAGAGGTGTATTTGCTTTCTCTGCATTTCTGTTTTTTATAATGTGTAATGTATGGTATTGAGCATGTTATCAATGCTAAACAAATACCTGTTTTAAGGAATGAAGGCACAGCACAGTAGACCTAATTTCTATTCCTGGGACTCCCATAGATTTCCTGTGTGACCTAAGTTCTGGTAATAAAGTTAGTATCCACTTGATTTCCTCATTGTATGTTTGACCTCATGAGTCTGTCAGATCAAAAATTCGGGAGATCAGCTTGTTTGGATAGCTTGCTTTTCAACAGCCTATGTGAAGAATTTTCAGTTGATCAGCCAGCAACACTACTCCTGAGGGAATTATGTGTCACAAAATTAAAAATTCTGTACACATTTTAAAATTCTGCAAATTTTATTTGTCAAAATAACACAATATAATCACATCATTTCAATTATTTTGGTAATTTATTTCAAAATACCTGTCAGCAAGTATGTCTGTAACGATACAGATTCAGGAAATGCTTTTTCTCAAGTAAATTCCTTACTAAGCATATTAGCACATTTATATGGCTCCACATGAGCGAGCAGGACAGAATCTCACATGCATGGGTGTGGACGACTCAGTGGGGCATCCAGGTGCAGGGAGGGGATCTGAATGCACAGGGGCTCGGTGGGGGGTTCAGGGTGTAGGGGGAATAGGACTTGCAGGGAGGTCCAGGTGAAGGTGGTTGGAGATCTGCAGAGGGCTCTTGGGGGAGAGTCTGGGTGCTGGGGGAGTGGAGCTTGGTGGGCTCCAGGTGTAGCTGGTTGGGGCTCAGTGGGGTGGGAGTCCAGGTGTGGATCGCTTGGTGTGGTGATCCAAGTGCAGGGGTTCAGCAGTGTGGGGGTTTGAATGTGTGTAGGGGGGCACAGAGGGGGATGGTCTGGGTGCATAGGTGGGGGTCTGGCTGCAGGAGGGTGGACCTCGGTAGGGGTGGGGGCAGGGTCTGGGGGAGGTCGGGATGCACCAAGGTTGGGCAGACCCCTTCCACCCACAACTGGGGAGCAATGGAGGCAGGAAGCGGGGGGCAGTGCGGAACTTCCTGCAGCAGCGGGAGGTTCCTGGGGGTGGTCTGACCCGGCCCCAGCAGCAGCCCATGCAGGGGAAGAGGAAGTCCTGTCCATCCACAGCCCAGCCGGAATTAGCAGCTGGAGGCCAGCGCATGATAGGAGCCACCAGCCAGGATGTCCCTGGCCCTGCCCCTCCCTGGCTCTGAGCACATGGCAATAGTGAGCAGGAGGGATAGAAAGAGCCAAGCTCTGCCCCCTGAGGCGCTGATTTACATCTTCCCCAGCTGCTTCTGACACCAGAACCTGATGCATCTCACCTCCTCCCCCCAGACCACTGCCCAGGAGTTTTTTCTGCAGGAAAAGAGTAAATTCTGTGGGGGACATTAAAGGAAAGTGTGGGACCCTTACTGAATGGGGGAGGCAACCTAGTGACAGATAATATGGAAAAAGCTAAAGTACTCAATGCTTTTTTTGCCTCGGTCTTCACAGACAAGGTCAGCTCCCAGACTGCTGCACTGGGGAGCTGCCCTCAGTGGTGAAAGAAAAGGTTGAGGACTATTTAAAAAAGCTGGACATGCACAAATCCGGGGTCCAGATCTAGTACAGGGTGCTGAGGGAGTTGGTTGATGTGATTGCAGAGTCATTGGCTATTATCTCTGAAAACTTATGGTGAGTGGGGGAGGTCCTGCACGATTGGAAAAAGGCAAATATAGTGCCCATCTTTAACAAAGGGAAGAAGGAGAATCCGGGGAACTACAGACCGGTCAGCCTCACCTCAGTCCCCGGAAAAATCATGGAGCAGGTCCTCAAGAAATCCATTTTGAAGCCCTTTGAGGAGAGGAAGGTGATCAGGAAGAGTCAACATGGATTCACTAAGGGCCTGACCAACCTGATTGCCTTCTATGATGAGATAACTGGCTCTGTGGATATGGGGAAAGCACTGGACATGATATACCTTGACTTTAGCAAAGCTTTTGATATGGTCTCCCACAGTATTCTTGCCAGCAAGTTTAAAAAAAAGTATGGATTGGATGAATGGACTATAAGGTGAATAGAAAGCTGGCTAGATCATCAGGCTCAATGGGTAGTGATCAACGGCTCGATGTCTAGTTAGCAGCCAGTATCAAGCGGAGTGCCCCAGAGGTCGGTCCTGTGACTGTTTTGGTTCTGGATGATGGGATGGACTGCACCCTCAGCAAGTTCGTGGATGACACTAAGCTGGGGGGAGAGGTAGATATGCTGGAGGGTAGGGATAGGGTCCAGAGTGACCTAGACAAATTGGAGGATTGGGCCAAAAGAAATCTGATGAGGTTCAACAAGGAAAAGTGCAGAGTCCTGCACATATGAAGGAAGAATCCCATGCACCGCTACAGGCTGGGGACTGACTGGCTAAGCGGCAGTTCTGCAGAAAAGGACCTAGGGATTACAGTGGATGAGAAGCTGGATATGAGTCAGCCTTCTTGGCAACAAGGGAACATTGTTAACGGCATATTGGGCTGCATTAGTTGGAGCATTGCCAGCAGATCGAGGGAAGTGATTATTCCCCTCTATTCGGCACTGGTGAGGCCACACCTGGAGTATTGCGTCCAGTTTTGGGCCCCACACTACAGAAAGGATGTGGACAAATTGGAAAGAGTCCAGTGGAGGGCAATGAAAATGATTAGGGGGCTGGGGCACATGACTTATGAGGAGAGGCTGAGGAAACGGCTTATTGAGTCTGCAGAAGAGAAGAGTGAGGGGGGATTTGATAGCAGCCTTCAACTACCTGAAGGGGGCTTCCAAAGAGGATGGAGCTAGGCTGTTCTCAGTGGTGGCAGATGACAGAACAAGGAGCAGTGGTCTCAAGTTGCAGTGAGGGAGGTCTAGGTTGGATATTAGGAAAAACTATTTCACTGGGAAGGTGGCGAAGCACTGAAATGGGCTACCTAGGGAGGTGGTGGAATCTCCATCCTTAGAGGTTTTTAAGGCCCAGCTTGACAAAGCCCTGGCAGCTGGCTGGGATGATTTAGTTGGGGTTGGTACTGCTTTGAGCAGGGGGTTGGAGCAGATCTCTTCCAATCCTCATCTTCTATGATTCTAATTCTGTGCTTGCGCAGTGGTGCAGAATTCCCCCAGGAGTACAACATGGATTGCCCTTTAACAGATCTCGCCAAGTGTAGCACATAAGCAAATCCTGCAGTCCTTACTCAGACATAAGTCCAGTAAATTGGAATGGAAATTTTGTCCAGGTAAAAGA
Organism: Terrapene triunguis; assembly: GCF_002925995.2. NCBI lineage: Eukaryota > Metazoa > Chordata > Testudines > Emydidae > Terrapene > Terrapene triunguis. The sequence goes on from NW_020664409.1 coordinate 79,400,442, forward strand.
TGGCAGGATTAGATTGCCATAATTAGAAACCCTCTCTTTTCAGAAGTACGATATATGATCAAACAATTTTAAAGAGAAGGTACCTTTCAGAATGGACCAGCTTCTATTACCACCAACTATCCCACTATAATTTCTCTGCTGTGGAGAGTAAGTAAAATAATGAAAAAACAATACAAATTGTGTTTTATAATGGAGTTGACACCAATCTTTGTCTTTGATGGGACCTTAACATCTGTGTGTAACTCAGCCTGTTTCCTATATTTTGTTTTCTAAAAATAGCAAACCCTCAGGCTGAATTATTTTCAAATCTCTCGAACACTGACAAGTATACCCTTGACAAGGTAAAAAAAAGCCATTCCCTTTTTGTAAAGTCTAGGGCCGGGAGTTTCATCTCTTTGCATTTCTGCAGCTACATAACCCCAATCCCTAGACATCCCAACTTGCTCTCTCCTCCCTCCCCTCCTGGTGCTCTCATGTCATCAGGTAGAGGTGTGATTCTAAACTTTGCTAATTTGAAACTTCTCCCTTTTTTCAGCACAGCTGCAATGAGCTATGCCAAGAAGGAGCCAGCATAGCTCACTGTTTTAGTGAAACTTTGGTGAACCTGTTTTCCAAATTCCATAACTTCTTTCATCATATGAGTCACTTGTAGTAAGGGTAGTCACTATTATCAAACTATCTGAATATAGCACAACTTTGTTCTGCATTTATTCCCAAGATGGTAGATGCACACCTTATTAGTTTTGTTATTACCCTCTTGTATTTATTTCCAGACAATAACTCCATTAAAAATGGAGTTAGTTGAGAGTGCAAATCTGTAATTTAGAGCAGAAAAACATTACAATGATGTTGCAGTTATCCCAATACAAGCATTATTGACCCAGCATATTCGATGTTAAGGTTAAACTTAAAAGAAATCCTAGTATGTTAATGTAGAAATGCACAATTACGACACCCAAATAACTTTAATTCTCCCCTGTAGTGACACTATGCAATAATCATACATTTATGAATAAGGAATTTTAGTGTTTGTAGTCCCAGCTTAGATGGATTTTTAAAAATAGCAGATTTTTTTCATTTTTTTACACTGTTTTGCCTCCTGGTGTCTCTACAGGGCAGAGTTAAGATTGTTTGGATGCCTTAGTGCTGCATTCCCTTATCACTCTTTGTTATTTCTGCAAATATTCTCCAGATCAAGCTCCCAGGCAACTGGAATCTGTTATTTACAACAGTTAGTACAGCTGAATGTTCTTTAAATCAGAATGACTGAAGTTGAAAGAGCAAAACCTACATCTGTTAATAATTCTGTCTGGATGCTTTGCAGCTCAGATTTCATTGATTTTATTTCAGACAATTCTCAAATACCTGCCTTCATTTCAGACATATTCCCATTCTCCATTGTACTGTGTTTGTGAGTAGAACATTGGCTCGTGGGGTGTTCTGCCACGGATCTTGCTGCTTCTCTTAAGAAAGATCTTGTTACTAGCAATGTGTTTATATACAGGTGTTTGGAGGCCTCCAGACACTAGTTAATTGGGGTCTCCTGGTTCTCTGAGTCATTTAAATTGGCAAATGCAAAGACCGATGCAGTGGAGCTCTCTTAAGGAGCAGTCAGCTTGTCACCCACTTTCTCTCTCTCTCACATGCACTATATGGAATTTAGGAGTTTATGAAAATTAGATAAAAGACAGACGCGGGGAGTCTGGAAACCCCCCTAAGGGAGCCTGCCTCTTCTGAGTCCTGCTGGTGGAATTCCATGTGGGCATTTTCTGTAGCCCTGTTTACACTTGGAATTATCTGAGAACATAAAAACGGCCACACTGGGCAGGGCCGGCTCCAGGCACCAGCTTAACAAGCAGGTGCTTGGGGCGGCCAAAGGAGAGGGGCGGCACCTGCGGCAATTCGGGGGTGGCAGGTCCCTCACTCCCTCTAGGAGCGAAGGACCTGCCGCTGAACTGCCGCCGCCGATTGCAGCGTTTTTTTTTTTTTTTTTTTTTTGCTTGGGGCGGCAGAAATGCTGGAGCCGGCCCTGATACTGGGTCAGACCAAAGGTCCATCTAGCCCAGTATCTTGCCTTCCAACAGTGGCCAAAGCCAGGTGCTTCAGAGGGAATGAACAGAACAGGTAATCATCAAGTGATCCATCCCCTGTCATCCATCCCCAGCTTCTGGCAAACAGAGGCTAGGGACACCATCACTGCCCATCCTGGCTAATAGCCATTGCGGGACCTATCCTCCATTAATTTATCTAGTTCTTATTTGAACCCTGTCCTAGTCTTCTCTGGCAAAGAGTTCCACAAGTTGACTGTGAATTGTGTAAAGAAATACTTCCTTTTATTTGTTTTTAACCTGCTGCCTATTAATTTTAGCCATTGGTGTTGCTGCATTAGCGTAAACCCCTGGTGTAGACAAGGAAAGTCATGATTTGCTCCAGTGGAATTTACCCCACTTGAAACCAGGATAAGCTCCGCTAGTGCAAATATCAGCTTGCTTTCTTCACAGTAGGGGTTTGCACTGATGCTGCTACGCTGATGGCTAAAAAAAAGATAACTAATTCCAAGCATAGACAAGACTCGAGTGCTTCATCCATCAGAGAAAACTAGCAGTTTATGGATTATTTTGTTGTTCTGATATTGTTTTGGAACAATGGACACAAATGGAATTTCCAACTGGCTGTCATTAGTGTCCCTTACTTATCAATAAGGCCTAATTAATGTATAGCACTGAGTCAATTTTCTTATTTTTATTTATAAATTCAATTTCAGGATAGCAGTAAGGTCCAGATCCACAAAGGTACATAAAAGTCTAAGTCCCAGATTTGACTCCACTCCGATTCACAGAACTCCCACCAACCCGTCGGTGAATAAGCTCACTCTGCACCTAAGTTTTCAGGGTAAAAGTTCCCTCTGCATCCATGTTGCTCCCGTACTCTAGGTGTCCAGCTGCCTATTTCCCCCAGCAAGCCCCAGAGTGATTCACAACCCTGGGGAAGATAAGCATTCATCTACCAATGTTGCATGTGGGGCCGAATTCAGTAGGTGTGCTTAGCTGCTGCCTATCTGCTCAGGTTCCGTTCAAATACTGGCTGCCAGAAGAGGAGATGGTAGTGCCACTTTATAACTTTTATCCCACTGATTAGCGCACTTGTCTGGGGTGTGGGAGATGCAGGTTCAATTCAATTTGAACAGGGTGTGACTCAGGGCAGCCCTCACTGAGAATGCCAAGGTTAGGGCAGGCTGCAAAAAGGAGAGCAGATACTTCCAAAACTGGTGGTTAACACTGAAGTTAAACTCACCAACCAGTCACACACAGTACTTCTGATCTCCCACACTGGTTATCAAGAAGTTTTAAAAAAAAGAAATCATACAGAACCCTTTATTGCATTCCAGTTCGCTGGCTCCTAATCAGCACCTAGGTCCAGTACAGTGAGAAGTTATTTAAAAACTCTGCTCACAATACAAAATGTTCTTCTGACCCCAAAGGGTCAGCTACATTACCAGGTCAATATTAGTTTGGATCTTACCCTAACTATCACACTGCCAGCCAATCCCTTAGTGTCTAAAACTAAAGGTTTATTACAAAGAAAAAAAGAAAGAACAAGAAGAGAGTTATTAAATGGTAAAGTAATCAGCTACATACAGAAACTTCAAAGTCTATACATCAGGTTCTTAGCAGTATTGGTGAGTTTGCTGCTTTAAAGTTCCTCTGGAACACATCCACAGGTTGGTTGCATCATTCAATCCTTTGTTCAGAGCTTTGTTTGTAGAAAAGTTACTCCACAGGTAAGAAGCAGGAGTGAAGACAAAATGGAGAAGATGAAGCTACTTTTTGTAGTCTTTTGCCACGCGGCTTGTACTTCCTTTGTCCCAAACACAAGCTTCCAGCACATGGCATGGCATGGAAAAGAGTTCTGTGTCCACAGGCATACCACATGCCTTGCTGACTCATAAGGTGTATTCCCTCGTTCCTTTCAATGGGTTCATTGTACATAGGGTGACCAGATGAGATGAAGAAAATATCAGGACACCGGGGAGGGGGCAAAAAAAAAAAAAAACAGAGAGCTGCCGGGAGAACCAAAAAAAAAAAAAAAAAGCCGAGTGCTGATGCCAATCTGTCTGAGGGTGTCACCCAGAAACACAGCCCAAGTTTGGAAATACAGATGTACCCTACATATCTATAACTCATAATACGAAGGTGACACAAACATATAAACAGGATTATCATACTTGGCAAATCATAACTTTTTCACAGATACCTTTCATGGCATATCTGGTCAGATTCCTTGCAATTTTATAATATTGATGTTAACTATATCATAAAGTTTTTCCTATATTTCATACAGCATCACACAGGGGTCTGCCACCTGTTAGGAGAGGGATGTAGCCACTGAGCTAGGGGATATTCTGGTGTGGGGCTTCCTCAGTCTCTCTTGTTGAAACTGTTCCACTATGGCTAAATAATGAAAGAGCGATTGATTCGTGGACTGGCCCCTGGCTCTCCCAGGTGGGTAAACACTGGACTACACAGTCATTCTTGCTTTCTGTCCAGCCACGTGACTATTTAAGTATTTATCCACAGTGGAACAGTCATGCCTCTCTCTCTCTGAGACAGGCAGGGCTTAGGACACACCATTCTCCTCATCATCTTCCATTGGCTAGCTTAGGCATGGAGCCAACTACCATGCTGGTTTTGTGGATTGCATTCTAAGGCACCTCTCTCTCCCCATTCAAAATTTGTGTGGGACCCGTAACTCAGCTTTGTGGATCACAGTATTGTTCCTGTGTTTTCTAGGTTCCTAAAAGTTAGGTGCTGTGATTCTCAGCATTGCAAGCCCTAAATCCCTGTAGTCACAATATCTTTCATGTTTTTGTCACGCCATGCACATTTTTCTCAGTAAAGAATGATGTGTATAGATGGACGGCAACATTTAAGAGTCTCTCGGCTGAGTAGAAGTGAATCTTTCTGATGTCAGCACAACTTATTCCCATGAGGGGTACTGGAACAGAGGGGCCGGGGGGCCATGGCCCTCCTACTTTTTACCACCCATAAGGGCAAGCGATAGGGACAGAGGGCAGAGAGGAGCAAGCGGGGGGTGGAGCAGTGGGGGAAAGAGGCAGTGCAGGGGTAAGGCCTTGGGAGGAAGGGGTGGTGTGAGGGCAGGGGCTCGGGGGCAGTAGCCATCCAAGGTCAGGGCTTCAGGGAGAATGGGCGGGGCCATGGTTTGGGCACTGGTGGACCCCCACTTTTAGGGAGCTTCTGCCGCCTTGATTCCCACCATTCTCGCATCTTAAGGACATCAAAAAGACATTAAGGAAAACTTCAATAATGTAAGAGGTACTCTAATCACTATATCTGATTACAAAATAAATGTAATTAAAAACAGTAAAAAATGCATTTACTAACATGAAACAAATTAAAACATGCTTTAAATATAATTTTCTTAAAAAAATTAACAAATAATCACAGTAAGTCTGATGGAGTAGGCTAGACACAGGAAATATATCTCACTATGTCACACTTCCCATAACTGTAAATGATGCCACTGGGTACCTTAGGTCTAGTTTACACTACTTGCATAGCTATACCAGCAAATCCTCCTAATATAAGCATACATTATATTATACTGGCCAAAAAAAAAGGGGGGGGGGGTGGGTGGGTTTCTGGTTCCTCAAACAAAATAAGCTATACTGGTGTCATAGAGTGGCCAGCTCCAGAGCGCCTCCTCTTGGCCTTAGGGTGGCCCTGCATGCAACCCCCTGCCTCCATTTCCCTCTTCCAGAAGCCTCAATAACACCACACAAGCTTTCAGAGTAGAAATATCCTTTTGTGGGGTTAATTTATTACAGAAGTCCCACAAGAAGTCTGATCTGGCTCCATTGCTCACTAAGGAACTCTTATTGCCCCATCCTTCAAGGGCAACTTGTTCCTGAAGCTCTCAAACTAGCTCTGCTCTTCTGAGCACTTTGTGGGTAGCTGGGTTTGTTTGTTTGTCTTTCTTCTCCTCCTCTAGGTTCTGAACTTTCCCTTGCCCTTGGGCTGTTTCTCGTTTAACTCCCAGGAGCAGCCTTGTCCTCCTCATTATACCAAACTAGGGCACATCTGGACTGGAACAAGAGAGGTGAGCCTGATTTAATTTAAGGGGCCATTTATCCTGTTGTGACTGGCACAGTTTAACTAAACTTTGCCAGTTTAACTCTGTCTACACTACAGTTTTTGCTAATGTAGAACTATTGGGGGGAGGAGGGGGAAATCACATGGTTAGCAGCACTGAAATACCAGCAAAAGTTTCTAGTGAAGACCTGGCTGTAGCAGGAGCTGATGTTTTGCTGACACCTCATCAGAAGTATGCAATGTAGTTGTAGCTGTGTTGGTCCCAGGATATTCAAGAGACAAGGTGGGTGAGGTAATATATTTCATTGGACCAACTTCTGTTGGTGAGTGAGACAAGCATTCAAGCCACATAGACCTGAAACAGAGCTCTCTGTGGCTCAAAAGCTTGTCTCCAGTCTCAACAACAGAAATCTGTCCAATAAAAGACTCACCCACCCTGTACCTCATCACAAGGGCTTTCTGTTAAATTAAGGCACGTGGAATGCAGCTTACCAAAGGATAGGGTTACCACCTAGCTGGTATTTGACCAGCCTTGCTATACATTCAAGTATATAGTTAAAATATAGAATCAATGCAGTCTGGAAAAAAATAATCTCAGTGAAGACAGGCACAAACAAAGCAGCTTGGAGAAACTCAATGAAGGTAAGAAAATGATGTTATCAATCTCTCTAGATACTATAAGTGGTTCTTGAAGGAGAGGGGATTGTGGAGTTACCTTGTGGTTGGGGGTTGGAGTTGCAGCAGGCTTGTCTTGTGGGGGCGGGGGGAGGTGCCAGTTTTTGTTTCTTGGTTGTTGTTAGTATTTTGCATTTCAAAAAGGTGGTAATCCTCAGGCCTTCTCAGAGGTCCAGAGAGGCCCGGGAAACTTCCAGCTTTTGAGGCCCCTATCCATAATAAAAATAAAAAATGATGACACATGAAAACAAAATAAGGCACCAAAAAAAGAGGGAGACATAATTTGAATATTTTTTTATTTAATAAATGCTTTTCTAGCCTTTTTCTGTGCAAATGCACTAATTATTGATAAAAAAATATAGCTTTTGTGCAATGTCACAGTAGATATTAAGCATGGCGAGCCCATTCAAACGCTCTTGTCCCATGGTGGAACAGCAATAGTTCTTTACCTGCTTCAACACGTCCACATGAAGCCACTGATGCAGGCAAACCGACAAAAATACACAATGCAATTGTGAGATTAGGAAACACCCCAGAGAGTCCAAGTTCGAGTATTTCTTGAAGCAATTCCTTTGGCTTGCAATCCAATTTAAAGTTCATGGAATATATTCGTTTGAGGAAGATGACCTCATCACTGAGATCTTTTGAGATTTCTTTGTTGTACTGTTGCTGAAATTATTCAGCTGCAGAAAGTAGATCTTCATTACTCAATCTGTTGAACTGCCAAAGAAACCCAAAAAGGGTACAAATTAGTCGCAATGACTCAAATCAAAGTGTAAGACCTGATTGAATAGAGTCAATGATGACAAGGAAGACATTGACCCTATAATGCTGCTTGGCATTGGATTCAGTCGGTAAGTTGCGATTGGTGGAGAAATCAGATGAAATGCCAATATTCTGTGCTACTAATTTGGACTCAGTCATGATTGCATCCCATTGTTCACGAATCCGTTGAATGTCATTGATAAGACTTTCAATGTTATCCCTCTCAACATCAAGTGTAGCATTGCATGTTTCAATTACCAGATTAGTTTGGTGGATCATTGTAAGTAGCTTCATCCACAAAGATGACATCAGAATGCATTCAAATTTGGACATATGCTTCTGAATAAACTGAAGTTCAGTTCGAGCCTGTGCAGTGAGATTGAGAGATTCAAGCTCATTTAAAGCCTTTCTCACTGAACTCAAATACTGCGCAACTAGTTGAACACCATCAATCCGTGCAGACCATCTAGTTTTTGACATCCCATGCAGTGAACAGGAAGATACTGCTTCAGAATTTCCCACCTTTGTGGACTGCTACTGAAGAGATTGTACATTTGCTGAACAGTTCCAAACTAAGTAATTGCCTCCTTGCATGATTCATCACAGTCAACACCTACAAGGTTTAGTGTGTGGTTTCCACAGCTGGAGAAAATACAGTTTGAATTATGTTCAAGCAGTTCTGCTTGAACACCTTTGTACTTCCCAGCCATATTAGATCAATTTTCATAGATTTTTCAAGTCTTCATTGGTCAAGCCTAACTTAAAACCTTCTAGAATTGCTATTACTCGAGCAGCAATTTCCTTTCCAGTTTTTCTTGTGAAATTATCAAACAAAATAATCCCTTCTTCAATCGAAAATTTTGAGCTGTCTACAATCTTAACATATTGAATAACCATAGTAGTCTGTTCCTTGTGAGAACAGTCTGGAGTGGCATCAACAAAGATTGAAAAATACTTGGCATTTTGAATCTCATCAAGAATTGTTGTTTGTACGAATGACCCACATAGCTCAATAAACTCATTTTGTATTTGTGCGGAGAGATAATCGACTTGCATGCGCTTTTGACTCTCTTGCAATTCTTGAACGTGTTTAACATGCTGTAATAAAAGTGGGTCATATTTGTGGAGGAGCTAAACTATGCCTAGAAAGTTTCTATTTGCACGATCACCAATACGTTGACTGGAACCAAAGAAAACCAATCCCCACTCAGAAAGAAAAAGGATGACATTCAGGATGCGCTCAAGAAGTTTTTTCCAGTTATTAGTTTCTGTAGAGAGTTCAGTCAACAGTAAATTCTCAACTGAACTTTCAGCTGATGCTGCCCTACTGGCTGATTTCCATGCAACATTGTTTTCTTTGTGTGACGTTGAACTCTCATATGATGGTATTCGGTCTTTCAACTTCTTTCAACCTCTGTTGATGCTCCATCCTGATTGATCAGAGAGAACTGATGCATTTGCAGCACTTTTGTTCAAAATGAAGCAGAGTGCACAGAACAGAGATTGTTTTTCCCTACTAAAGCATAACTAGTCTCTTGTGCAGGTCTCACCATTTGGAAGAGTTTTTGTCAGCAGACGAGTAGGGAAAGCATGATTATCAGCATTTCGTGGAATGTTACTTGGAATTTCAAAACAACTAATTTGAAGAAAAGATTGCATTTGGGCAGCATTGCTCTTGTCAATAATTCCAATGTCAGTCACAGTCAAACTTGTAGTACTCATGAATTGCTCTTGCTGTGTAAGATCTACATCTTCCTGTTGTTGTTGAGTTTCTTGATGGTACACAGGATCTTCTGCTGCATCTGTTACTGTTGGCACATCTCCTTCTTGACTACTGTCCTCATGTTCAGGTATTGGCATTGAAATATCACCTGTTGGAGTTGTGGAGTTTTCATTGTCTGTAGTATTGTTTGTTGGGTAAGGTGTGTTTTCCAGTGGCTTGAGAAATGAAGTTATTGGCTTTGAGCTCTTAACTGCTGCTTCACTCAGTTGTTTTTGCCGTCTCTTGCTTGCACCACTTTCAAATCTCCTCTTCATAGTGATCTGTCTGGTCAATGTATAGCTTATCCACACTTGAAATATTCTGCTGTAAATAAGTAGCTTATCTACACTTGAAAACTTCTACTGTAAACATGTACACAAATGCTGAATAATGGTACACAAATGCTGAAAAGACTTAAAACAAAGGAATACGAATTAAGAACACAAAATGAAAAAGTCAGGTTATTATCCTTATCACTGAATCAAAAATCAAGCACACAAGGTATAATATAACAGGCTGAGCTGAAGACAAAGGGATGACATATATATAGTAAACACAGACATGGATACAGAGAGAGGGATAATGTCCAAAAATTTCAAATGTGCGTCCTCACGAAACTCACTGTACAAGATTTTCCTCACAAATTTTCACCTTGAATCTGGGCCTATAGACTACGAAAGCCTATGATGATGGCCAAGCTACCACGCTAGTGCTCCACCAACCAACCAGTTACCTCTTTTAGCTACCATATGCTACCATAATACCAAGGAATTCTCACACATAAATAATTCCTTAGTCAACTAGACGTAAAACTATAAAGACAGTAAAATGTAACAACTCTCTACCTTTCAACACACACTTGAGCCAGCACCAGCCACTAGTAGTGGTTTGTTTATATAATCAGCTGATCTGAGAGGACACGTTCATCACGGTCTAATCTTGTGCCATCAGAACCGATATATTTTTATTAATATTTGTGAACATTTTTAGCTCTCTAATATGATAAAATCTATATCAGTTAACAAAAAAATTATGTCTTTTTTAACAAATCACATCTCTTATTTACTTAAATTTGCAGCTCTAAGCTGAGAGAGTGTGTCACATTTTGGTCCGATAGGGATGCGCATAAAAACAAGTTGCAAAACTTATCAAATGGCAAAAAATTAACAAGTGTCTAAATTTGAGGCCCTCTTTGAACTTGAGACCCAGGCCAAATGGCCCTCCGGGCCCCCCCTCTGACTGGCCCTGGTAACCCCATCAACGGAATGCATGGGAAAAACAAAGATTCTTTCAAGTTGCTGTTAGGTAAGATCTATTATTTCTGGGAGAGACTTCAACAGGACCAGGATTTAACTTCTTACTCTTAACCTACTTCCCAGCCCAAAGCATTGTCACATGTCATCTACCATTGAGAGAGACAGTAGTGCCATTTATAGTACAGACAGAAAGGTAGGATGGACATGTATGTCTAAAATCTATTAAATTAATTTTTAAAAATTGCAGTTACTTTGTAAAGATTAGTCTCTCAGTGAACCAGGTCAAATATGCTCATTGCAGAAACAGAAATATTTTCACTAACTGCCAGTTCTGCAAACTCAGCCTCGGATCTGAAAGTCAAACTGTTTTGTGGTTTTGTTTTGTTTGTTTTGGCTTTTTTAAACATACCACTAATTAAGATTCTGTAAGCTAAATTCTATCCTCATTTACACCTGTGCAACCAAGTTGTCTTCCAGGGTTTAGCACAAGTATAAGTGAAGGCAGAGTTTGGTATCACAATAGGAATTTAATTACAGTTACCATTGATAATGCATGTGCTGGAATATATAGTCAAACTCATTATCCCAGAGTTGTTTTGGTTCCGAAGGGCTAACAGGAGTATATATATACATACACACACATACATACACACACAGAAGTTAGCACAAGTTGTTCATTTTACATAACCCTTTTGTAGAGTAGAAATGCATTAATAATATTTTTATTTAACTACAGTAGCGAAAGTGTAACCACTAATGACTGTAGTTTTTCTTTCAAGTGTTGTTATTCACATTACAACTTCTGCAATGGTTTTTTATGTCATTCAGAATTGAGGCTTCCTGTGCTCAGAAGAATTTCTTATTTGAACAAGAGCAAAAATTTAAAAAAAAGTGCCTAAAGACTCTCTCTGGTCCTCTCATGGCAAACTTTGAAATAAATTCTATTCAGAGAGCATTCTAATTATAGTCACATTGGAAAACTCTTAATGGAGTGGACATTTCTAAAGAAACAGATGTGCGACAGATTTCTCTTTTGAATGGTTGAATTTCTGAAGCACTTTAGAAGGAATCTGTTGAGTTCATTGTGAGGAGAGTGCAGTTCTGTCACTGTTTCCCTAACTTTAAACTTGCTCTTAAGGGAATCATTGAAGTGTTTTCTGCGTTGTGTAGGAGAAGCTGCGGGTGATTTTGGAGCTCTTTTTTTGCTGATTATGTTGGATTGCTAAATAAAACAGCACTTTGAAAGATTTTAAAGAACTTAGTGCTGGTGAAAAACTAGCCTGGCAGCCCTGCATATTGAGACCTTCTGTCTTCGTGGGTACCTGTGTGGACAACATCAGAGGCTTCCCCTAACACTAACTTGCCACTGTGCTTCAATTCCTAGCCAGCAGGAGCACCTTGAAGGCTCAGAGAGTAGTTCAGTCTCCATAACACAGTGGTGGGCCACCTGCGGCCTATGGACTGCCCACTGCCCGTCAGGGTAATCTGCTTCCTGCAGCTCCCATTGGCCGGGAACAGCAAAACGCGGCCACTGGGAGCTGCGGGCAGCCATGCCAATGTACACAAACTGTCTCGCGGCCCACAAGCAGATTACCCTGACGGGTGGTGGGCAGCCCAGGGGCCACAAGTTGCCCACCACTGCCATAACCCATTCAGTCTCTGGCTTCTTCAGAGACTGCTGATTATGTGCATACCTAGGCCGCAATGATGCAAAGCCTTATGCACATGCTTAACTTTAAATATCTGCCTAGTGCCACTAAGTCCAATAAAGTTGAACATGGGGGTAAGGCTTTGCAGGATTGGGGCCCTATCCATTCGGAATTGGATAAGACCACAAAAGTCTTTGCACAGAAGCCATCAACCAACAACTTTCTGTTACTGCCAGCCAGGGATGGTTTGGAATCAGCTATCTGGAAATGAAAGCTGTATAGTCTCATTGCCAATCACCTGAACCATCCAGTTCCCTTTAAAGTGATGATTTTTGCTTCCAGGAAAGAGCCGACTGTTCATCTGCTACCTTACACTGCTTTTTTTAATCACCAGGGAGATTTACTTGAAAACAGAATCTTTGTTCTTTAAATATTCATCCGTTCTCTTGTGGTTTATTCCCAGCCTGAGATCATAATCCTGCCAGGACAACACAACTAGTTGCTGTGGAAATGATTAAATTGCCAAAAGTAGATTATGACCTCAAGTGGGATAGAGACAGCACTAACAGATGAGCTCTTAAAAAATAAAGGTCCTTTCATGGAAATGCAACTACAGTACTCAAAAAACAAGAGAAGAAAACAGTGAGATAGCATACATAATCATATGTATTGCTTTGAAAGTTAATGTTTTCATTGAGACATCAGTGAGTCTTTAAGAGATCAAAGAAAAGTAAATAGTCAAATAGATTTGGCTTTTTCATAGAATCACAGAACTGGAAGGGACCTCAAGAGGTCATCTAGTCCAGTCCCCTGCACTCAAGGCAGGATTAAGTATTATCTAGACCATCCCGGACAGGTATTTGTCCAACCTGCTCTTAAAAATCCCCAATGATGGAGATTCCACAACCTCCCTAGACAATTTATTCCAGTGCTTACCCACTCTGACAGTTAGGAAGTTTTTCCTAATATCCAACCTATACTGCCCTTGCTGCAATTTAAGCCCATTGCTTCTTGTCCTATCCTCAGAGGGTAAGAAGAACAATTTACTTCCTGCTCCTTGTAACAACCTTTTATGTACTTGAAAATGTTATCATGTCCCCTCTCAGTCTTCTCTTCTCCAGAGTAAACAAACCCAATTTTTTCAGTTTCCCCTTCATGAGTCATGTTTTCTAGACCTTTAATCATTTTTTTAAAAAACGAGGAGTCCTTGTGGCACCCTAGGGCTGGTCCACACTAACCCCCCACTTCGAACTAAGATACTCAACTTCAGCTACGTGAATAACGTAGCTGAAGTCGAAGTATCTTAGTTCGAACTTACCGCGGGTCCACACGCGGCAGGCAGGCTCCCCCGTCGACTCCGCGTACTCGTCTCGCGGAGCAGGAGTACCGGCGTCGACGGTGAGTACTTCCGGGATTGATCTGGGATCGATTTATCACGTCTAGACAAGACACGATAAAATCGATCCCAGAAGATCGATTGCTTACCGCCGGACCGGGAGGTAAGTATAGACGTACCCATAGAGACTAACAAATTTATTTGGGCATAAGCCTTCGTGGGCTAGAACCGACTTCATCAGATGTATGAAGTAAAAAATACAGGAGCAGGTATAAATACATGAAAGGAAGGGGGTGCTTTACCAAGTGTTAGGTCAGTCTAACGAGATAAATCAATTAACAGCAGGATACCAAGGGAGGAAAAATAACTTTTGAAGTGGTAAGAGAGTGGCCCATTACAGACAGTTGACAAGAAGGTGTGAGTAACAGTGGGGAGAAATTAGTATTGGGGAAATTAAGTTTAGATTTTGTAATGACCCAACCGCTCCCAGTCTTTATTCAGGCCTAATCTGATGGTATCCAGTTTACAAATTAATTCCAGTTCTACAGCTTCACGTTGGAGTCTGTTTTTGAAGTTTTTTTGTTGAAGAATTTGAGGTCTGTTATTGAGTGGCCAGAGAGATTGAAGTGTTTCCCTACTGGTTTTTGAATGTTATGATTCCTGATGTCAGATTTGTGGCGTTCTGTTACTTTCTTTGTTCGGCCTGTCTTGTAATAGGTGACTTCTCGGTACCCTTCTGGCTCTGTCAATCTGTTTCTTCACTTCACCAGGTGGTTGTAGACAATGGATCGTGTGATGTGGTCTGGATGAAAGCTAATAAGTGATGGTCACATAAAAACCACCCTATACCTAGCCGTCACCTACAGCCCCCAACTAAAACCTCTCCAGCGCATCATCAAGGATCTACAACCTATCCTGAAGGATGATCCCTCACTCTCACAGACCTTGGGAGACAGGCCAGTCCTCGCTTACAGACAGCCCCCCAACCTGAAGCAAATACTCACCAGCAACTACACACCACACAACAAAAACACCAACCCAGGAACCAAACCCTGCTACAAACCCCGGTGCCAACTCTGTCCACATATCTATTCAAGGGACACCATCATAGGACCTAACCACATCAGCCACACCATCAGCGGCTCGTTCACCAGCACATCTACCAATGTGATATATGCCATCATGTGCCAGCAATGCCCCTCTGCCATGTACATTGGCCAAACTGGACAGTCTCTATGCAAAAGAATAAATGGACACAAATCTGACATCAGGAATCATAACATTCAAAAACCAGTATCGTCCGCAAACTTTACAACTGTACTCTATGCCATTATCTAAATCATTGATGAAGATACTGAACAGAACCGGACCCAGAACCGATCCCTGCGGGATTCCACTTGTTACGCCCTTCCACTTTTGCATGTGCTGATCTTTATGCACTGTGAATAAGTCCTATTGAAGTCAGTGGGAATATTCACTGCCTGTACATACACTTCTCTTTGCAGGATTGGGGCCTACATTTGGTACTGTTTGGGTGGCATTTTGAGGCCTTCCACAATGGGGAACAGTCAATGAGAGTGGGGTATCCTCAGGCACAGCAGCAGCAGCAGGAAACTGACTGTAGAGCCAGCAGAATTGGAGCTGAGGATCCCTCCAGAATAAGGTTGAGCATTGGCGGGGCAGGGCCTGGAATCTTGCATTGCTGCTGCCTTCCATGCTGCCTCTGTTCTATGGCTAAATAAGACTTCACTCTTCAGGATTTTCAAAATGACACCTTGCTGCCACCATTCCTAATTTCACATCCATCCCTCTCCTGTCTCTGGAACATCCACTTCTTCTCTAAGAAGACCACAACCATCCACAGCCTCCTTATAGCTCACTCCATCCCCCTCTTGTCTGTCAGAGACCTGTATCCCTTCATCTGATATTGCCTCTGCAGCTGCTCTTTCTTATGGAGTCCTCTCCTTTCACACTCTCCACCCTGGATCAGATCGTGGTGGGGTGGGGCTTCTCCTCTCCTGTTCCTTCAGCTTCCAACTCTTCTTCCTCCCCCTTCCCACTCCCCTCTTTTGAACAGCACTGCATCCATCTCTTTTTTTCCTCTCCCCCTCCATGTTGCTGTCATTTACCATCCGCCCACCTCCTCCCCATCTGCCGTCCTCTCTGATTTCAACTCATGGCTCTTCCACTTTCTCTCCTTACAATATCCCACCCCTCAGCCTCAGAGACTTCACTTCCATGTTGATGAACCACCCAACCCCTTAGCTGTACGTTCCCTCACCTCTTCATTCAACCTGCAGCTGTGCAACTCTCCCACTCACTGAAATGGTCATTCCCGAGAGTTGGTCTTCACCAAGCACTGCTCTCTCATCCATCTGTTGCTGAGTTGCCCCTTTCAGACCACCAGCTGGTCTTCTTCAACATCACCCACCAGCCCCCTCCCTTATGTCCTGTCACTCGGCCTTTCTGTGCCTTCTCACCTACTCTCAGCTCTCTCCTCCCCACTCTCACTTCCCTTTCTTCCATTGACATGGACTCTCTCCGCGCTTCACTCTCCTCCACCCTTGACTCTTTTCCCCTCTCTCCCATTGTAAGGTCAGCATTCCCAACCCCTAGCTCATCCCAATTTCTTCCTTCTCCTCTCCTGTGCTTGTGTTGCAGAACATCTCTGGCAAAAATCCTGTGATCAGGCTGACTTCCTCCATTGCAAATTAGTTCTCTCCTCCTTCAGTTCTACCTTCTCCCTAGCTGAACAACACTACTCCAATTTAATTGTATCCCATGTCCTCAATCCCAGCCGCCTTTTCCTCAAAACCTCCCCTCCTTTTACCTCCACTTCACTTTCTGCACAGGATCTCACCAAAATCTTCCAAGAGAAAATTGACAAAATACAACATGACTTTGCCCCTCTCCTTCAGCTTGCCTACTCTTGCCCTCCTACAACTGTCTCCCCCTCTTCAATCACAGATACAGAAGTTTCTTTTCTGTTGTCATCC
>NW_020664409.1:79417000-79517751 GCF_002925995.2 Terrapene triunguis
CCCCCTCTTCAATCACAGATACAGAAGTTTCTTTTCTGTTGTCATCCTCTAACCCCTTCACTTGTCCCAGTAACTCCTGATCTCCCTCGCACCTAATCACATCCCCTCCCTTACTCTCTCCCTAACCTTCACTCTCCTTTGGCTCTTTTCCCTCACATTACAAACATGCTTTAGTCTCTCCCATCTGAAAAAGCCCACCATTGTCCCCACTTGCCTCTCCAACTATCGCCCCACCTGCTTTCTCCTTTCATCTCTTAGCTCATTGAATGTGCTGTGTACAATTGCTGTCTGGACTTCCTCTCCTCCAATTCCATGCCAGACTCTTTCCAGTTTGGTTTCTGCCCCTTGTACTCCACTGAAATCATTCTCACCAAAGTCTCTAATGACCTCTTTCTAGCCAAAGCTCAGAACCAGTATCCCATCTTCATCCTGCTTGACTTGTCAGCTGCCTTTCACATGGACAACCATTCTCTTCTTGAAATCTTGTCCTCCCTTGGTTTCCATTACTGTGTCATCTCCTGGTTCTATTCCTACTTCTCTAATCTCTCCTTCAACATGTCCTTCAGAAGATCATCCTCATCCTCCCCTCCAACTTTCTGTGGGGGTTCCACAGGGTTCTGTCCTTGGTCCCTTTCACTTCTCCCTCTACATCCTATCTCTGGGTAATCTCATCTGCAAACACAAATTCAACTCCCATCTTTTCTGCTGATGTCACAGATTTACCTCTGTACTCCAGACCTATCTCCTTCTGTCCAAACTAAGCCTCCCTGACAGCTCCTTGTAGGTGTCTAGCTGTCAGCTCAAGCTCAAAATGGCAAAAACAGAGCTCTTAATTGTCCCCTCCAAATTCTCCGTGATACCTCCTTTCTCAGTCATTGCTGGCAATACCAACATTCTGCCTGTCACTCAGGCCTGTAACCAGACCATCATCTTAGACTCAGACCTCTCATGATGAGACTATGTCTAAAAAATTATGCTTTTTCTTTCAGCATGACATCTCTAAGATACAGCCTTTCCTATCCCCCTATGCCAGTGGTGGGCAACCTGTGGCCCGCGCCGCTTCCTGCAGCTCCCATTGGCCGGGAATGGCGAACCATGGCCACTGGGAGCTGCAGGAGGCTGTGCCAATGTAAATAAACTGTCTTGTGGCCTGCCAGCAGATTACCCTGACTGGCGGCAAGCAGCCCACAGGCCGCAGGTTGCCCACCACTGCCCTATGCAGCTAAATCTCTTGCCCAGGCTCTCATCCTCTCATTTCTTTCTTACTGCAACATGGTTCTCTCTGGCCTCAACAAATGCAACCTTGCCCTGCTCATATCATAGGCACCGACTCTGTGGGTGCTCCGGGGCTGGAGCACCCACGGGGAAAAATTAGCGGGTGCTTCGCACCCACTGGCAGCCAAGCTCCCCACTCCTCGCCTCCTTCTCCCCCACCCAGCGCACTGCGTCCCTGCTCCTCCCCCTATTTGATATATAGTCTATAGACTATAGTCTATTTGATTAAGCTGACACCTCGCTGAGGTGCTGACTAGCCTTTTGTCTCTGAGGAACTGGTTTGGGCTGCTGCCCCAGATTTGGAATATGCCTTAGTAACATCATGCAGCAGAATTTTACAACTTTACATACAGTGTTGCCACGCATATTTTACCAGTACAGTAATGATCAGCAAATTACGAGTTCTCAAATTATACCTCACAAGGCATACTTTGTACAAAATTTATCATAGTTTTGTAAAAGTGGTGAACATAGTGTACAGACTGTTATCCCTCTCTTTGCATCCTTCCACAGCCTCCCCCTTTTCAAACATAAGGGCCTTGAAAGTGAAGACATGTCACTTCCTGGCCTATCCCCACCCTACCTATCATCTCTCATTCACTGTTGAGAGGTTGACTTACATCTCCGATTGGTCCATGATGCCAGCCTCCATTGTCCTATTATATTATATTGTTAATATTCACCACTTTCATTTTTTGAAATTCTGTTTATTAGATTTTATTTACAAAAGAAAAGAGAAATTTAAAATTATGCAGAAAAGCTGCCAAATACCACATTATGCAGATTTTTTGTAGGTATTCAGCATAACATTAACTCTTACTCAGTGCTTAATTTGTGTCAGGGCTTGCCAGGGCTGAGCCCTGGCACCTCTAGGCTTGGCAGTTCATAGCCCCCAGCACCTCTGGGTTTCCTGCATCAGTTATGAAAGTAAAAAAAAAAATTGCTGGAGCTCTGGCCCCTGATTGCTTGAGCCCCAGCACCTCTTTCATTACAAATTAGGGCTGTCAAGCGATTAAAAAAAAATCACGATTAATTGCGCGGTTAAAAAAAATAATTGTGATTAATTGCACTGTTAAACAATAATAAAATACCATTGATTTAAATAGTTTTGGATATTTTCTACATTTTCAAATATATTGATTTCACTTACAACACAGAATACAAAGTGTACAGTGCTCATTTTATATTTATTTTTATTACAAATATTTGCACTGTAAAAAACAAAAGAAATAGTATTTTTCAATTCACCTCATACAAGTACTGTAGTGAAATATCTTTATCATGAAAGTTGAA
This sequence comes from Terrapene triunguis, assembly GCF_002925995.2. Taxonomy (NCBI): domain Eukaryota; kingdom Metazoa; phylum Chordata; order Testudines; family Emydidae; genus Terrapene; species Terrapene triunguis. The sequence goes on from NW_020664409.1 coordinate 79,419,569, forward strand.
CTTACAAATGTAGAATTATGTACAAAAACAACTGCATTCAAAAATAAAACAATGTAAAACTTTAGAGCCTACAAATCCACTCAGTCCTACTTCTTGTTCAGCCAATCGCTCAGACAAACAAGTTTGTTTACATTTGCAAGAGATAATGCTGCCTACTTCTTGTTTACAATATCACCTGAAAGTGAGAACAGGCATTCTCATGGCACTGTTATAGCCAGTATCGCAAGATATTTATGTGCCAGATGCACTAAAGATTCATATGTCATTTCATGCTTCAACCACCATTCCAGGGGACATGTGTCCATGCTGATAACAGGTTCCGCTCGATAACGATCCAAAGCAGTGCGGACTGACGCATGTTCATTTTCATCATCTGAGTCAGATGCCATCAGCAGAAGGTTGATTTTCTTTTTGGTGTTTCAGGTTCTGTAGTTTCTGCATTGGAGTGCTGCTCTTTTAAGACTTCTGAAAGCATGCTCCACACCTTGTCCCTCTCAGATTTTGGAAGGCACTTCAGATTCTTAAACCTTGGGTCAAGTGCTGTAGCTATCTTTAGAAATCTCACATTGGTACCTTCTTTGCATTTTGTGAAATCTGCAGTGAAAGTGTTATTAAAATGAACAACATGTGCTGGGTTAACATCTGAGACTGCTATAACATGAAATATATGGCAGAATGTGGGCAAAACTGAGTAGGAGACATACAATTCTCCCCCAAGGAGTTCAGCCACAAATTTAATTAATGCATTATTTTTTTTATGAGCATCATCAGCATGGAAGCATGTCTTCTGGAATGGTGGCCGAAGCATGAAGGGGCATATGAATGTTTAGCATATCTGGCACGTAAATACCTTGCAATGCCAGCTACAGAAGTACCATGCAAAGGCCTGTTCTCACTTTCTAGTGACGTAAATAAGAAGAGGGCAGGATTATCTCCTGTAACTGTAAACAAACTTGTTTGTCTTAGTGATTGGCTGAAGAAGAAGTAGGACTGAGTGGACTTGTAGGCTCTAAAGTTTTACATTGTTTTGTTTTTGAATGCAGTAATGTAAGAAAAAAATCTACATTTGTAAGTTGCACTTTCATGATAAAGAGATTGCACTACAGTATTTGTATGAGGTGAATTGAAAAATACTATTTCTTTTATTTGCCATTTTTACAGTGCAAATATTTGTAATAAAAAATAACAATATAAAGTGCTCACTGTCTACTGTGTATACTGTGTTGTAACTGAAATCAATATATTTGAAAATGTAGAAAAACATCCAAAAATATTTAATAAATTTCAATTGGTATTCTATTGTTTAACAGTGCAGGTAAAACTGTGATTAATCGCAATCAATTTTTTTAAAATCGTGATTAATTTTATTGTGTGAATCACATGAGTTAACTGCGATTAATTGATAGCCCTATTACAAATAAAGCATTGCTCTTACTGTTATAATTAAATGTAGATTAAATGTAGATTTTGGGCTAGTCTACACTGGCTTTAATGTGCCTTGTGTGGTCGCGGCGCAGCGCTGGGAGAGAGCTCTCCCGTGCTCTAGAAAAACCACCTCCACGAGGAGCGTAGCTACCAGCGCTGGGAGCGCGGCTACCAGCGCTGGGGCACTGTCTACACTGGCGCTTTACAGTGCTGAAACTTGCTGTGCACAGGGGTGTGTTTTTTCACATCCCTGAGCCAGAAAGTTGCAGCGCTGTAAATTGCCAGTGTAGACAAGCCCTTTGCTAATAATCTTTATTAAGGCAGGACATGGTGGAATGAATTAGGCTAACCCTTTGCAAATACCCAATTTACAATCAGTTTACAATCAGTGGCCTGGACCTTTTTGCCCTTTGCCCTTTGGACATTCAAAGAATCTTCTAAAATTTTGACTGAACTATCTCTTACTTGGGCTCTTTGCTCCAACCTTCCCTCTCCCTCACAGTCTTTGCACCTTGGCTTCACTCCACATCTGCCCTTCTTACCCTTTTCTCCTCTGTCCTTTCCCCCATCTACTTCGCTTTCAATTTAGCTGATCCCCTCTTAAATAAACATAACTCTCCCCCCACCCCCAAAAGTCATGGTATTAACATGCTGTCTGCTGCCATCATATTGTTCACTCTGCTTGTGTGTTATATACCTTTTCCCACACCAGTCTGTCTTATCTATTTCAATTATAAACTCTTTGGGGGCAGGGACCATCGACGACTCTGTGTTTGCACAGCACCTAGCATAATGGGGTCCTATTCTTGGTTGGCCCTTAGGCACTACTGTAAAAAAACATGATTAGTAACAACAATCATATGGGGATTATGTTTATGGTGAAGCTAAACGTGCTCTCTTGCCCAGAACTTGCAGTACAATTCAGCCTTAAGCATGGATGTCTTGGGAAGCAGGAGCAGTGTGGGCTGCCAGCCAGTCACTGTTTAATACAAACTGTTTCCAAATGATGTGAAGTGACTACCATGGGAGAAAGTATTCAGTTGCTTTCCAAATGCCTTTACTGCCCCAGTACTTTAAAAGGAATTGATATTGTCAACTGGAAGTTGACTTAAAGCTCTTTGGAATGACTGGTACACAAGATACAATAAAACCAATCACTTTATGGGGGAGGGTTATTTAAAGAGCTAAGTGTTATGCTAATTGATGGATCCAATTAGCTCATTATGGCACCCAGGTATAAGTGAGGTCGGAGTTACCCTCAGCCAGGAGCAGAGGGGTTTTGATAGAAAGAGCTCTAAGGCCTTAGCTGCTTTGGAAATTTACTCTGATTCCAGCAGCTGATGGCCAGTCATTGATATAGCTGCACCAATGCAAATCCCATGTCTATATGAAGAAAGCCAATATTTCTACCAGTGGAAGGGGCAGATTGCTGAAATCAGAACAAATTCCTTGTATACTCAAGGTTAAATGTAGCCAAGCTGGAAGAGAGGTCTTATGCCAAGATACAGTAATCAAAGGGGTAGCTAAGCCTGAGGAGAAGGCTTGGGCTGGCATTTCATATAGGATTATTTTGGTGTGACCTTTTTGTTTATATTCCAAACCCCAGGAGAGGAGATTTATATTGTGACTTCATAAAGGTGTGGCTTGTTCCGAATGGGATGGAAATGGCCCCTGCTGATGTGAATAATAAGACTGGATGCAGCATACAAAGGCTTTGGAGGAGTTTCATATTTACTCTGGCCCTTCAGTGGCTCATGGTTGCCCTGTAAGAGAAAACTTGCTGAGATTCAGGACAAGGGAAGGCTCCAAGGAAAACTAAGATATTTGAAATTCATTTATCAAATCCTAAATAATGTTTCTGTTTTGTCTGTTAGGTTTGAAGATTTTGAAGAAATATGAATAACGTACTTCCTGTTACAATAAATAATTTGGCTTGACACTACTTCATGGATTTAAGGTGTTTATGTTAATCTGGATCTTGGTTCTGCATTCCTTCTGTACCCCAAGCTTGCATTAATTTAGGCCTGCTCTACCCACAAAGTTGCATCAGTATAATAAAAGATGCAGCGTTAAAGTGATTTAGTTAAACCAATACCAAATCCCATGTGGATACTCTTACACCTGGATTATATCTATTTAGATAGCATCAGTAAATGTACACAAACTAAGCAGATATAGCCAGATTTAAACTAGTATCACTGTGTGCAAAGAGGGGTTTGCATTGGTTTAGCTAACTTAGGTTTTGTACTGATTTTGGTTAAAACATGTGAGTTCTGCATTTAGACGAGGCCTTATGTGGGAGTTTTGGATGCGCAAAGATTGAAGGAGCCTGGGTGACAGATCTGCCAGGTCCTTGTGTTGCTGTTCTGATGGCAAACAGCTATCTAGTGGGAAGGATAGTCCATTGCATATAAGCAACATAGACTGGTTTTGAAAATGCAAAAGGATTTGATCAGTGATGTGAAAGGGCACAGAGAGAAGGGAATATTGTGCCCACTTTTTTTTTTTTTTTTAACTTTTTCAAATACTGCAGTTTGAGCAAGAGATCTTTTATTATCTGGGCAGAGGAAAAGTAGCAACAAACTCTCTTTTAGAGAGTCTTGGCTTTATTATTATTTTAGGAGGGAACAGCTGCAGAGTATATTAGTCAACAGATGCTAAGGCTGTCACCACACTTGCCTTGCCAATTTAAAAGAACCAGACAACTATTTAAATAAATAGGAATAATATTTTGTGCTATACCACTTCTCAAAACAGATCTGAGTGTAGATACTGTGAAAGGAAGTTGCTAGGAAACATGCATGCTGCATTGGGCTAATTTTGCAGTTAATGTGCCTATCAAAGACAGAATTGTATCCAATTCCCAGCCTCTTTATTTTACAAGAACTGAAGTACAAAATTGCAGCCAACATGCACCCCCCTTAAATGAAATGCCTCAGAGGCCATTTAAAATCTAAAGCTCAGTCAGAACAAAATGCAGAGGAACAGAGACCATTCCAGGAGCCTTCCTGAACGGTAGAAGTTAAGGTCCTGTGAGGGTGACCAGATATCCTGATTTCATAGGGATAGTCCCGATATTCAGGGCTTTTTCTTATCTAGGCGCCTATTACCCCCCACCCCCTGCCCCAATTTTTCACAGTTGCTATTTGGTCACCCTACCCTAGGTCCTGTCCACATTACTGATACAATCAAGTCAACAACTTCTGTGCTCAGACAAGACGTGATCACTCGTCTCTCTTACCATCTGTGACACCCTCATAACTAGGTTATCAGTAAAGACCCTCTTCATGCTGTTCAGGGAAATCATGCTACAGTCTTGCTAACAGCCACCAGGTTTAAATGTAGTCATTGCTGGCACCATTCTTACCATGGTGAAGGCAGGGTTTAAGGTCCCATCTCTATTGCCATTATAACCATATTGGAGCTCCAGCAATGTTTTGACATGGTTTGTTTCTGCCTGTGTAGACTTTAGTGTTATGCAAGCATGTTGGTTATGTTTTCACTGCTGCATTAGTCTCGGCTCTTATTCAGGCGTTGCCACTAACCGCCACTCCTGAGTCCCATCAACACACAAAAACCTCTCACCTGAGTCAAGTCATGTTTTCAAGCTGGGCTAGCTGGCACCACTGCTGGGGAGAGTTAGAGGCCAGGTCCCACTTTCACCTGTGCTGGTAATTGGCCCACCTTGCAATGAGGACACAGACTAAGCTACTCAAGTGGCAATAGTCCTCCAGTGCCCAGAATGAGAATGACAGACAAATTCCCACAATCCACTGGGAAAGAATCACAGAGGGGATCACCCTCCTACAACACAAAGACCCATGCAGTGTGTTCCCAGAAGTCCTAGCGATACACAGGGGGGAACACAGAACTGCTGAGGACAAGGTAGCTCATGTAGGGCTTTGTAGAGTGGCTGATTGTCCAGACTCTCTCTGCAATGAAGATACATTCTAGAGCAGTCGTGGGCAACCTGCGGCCCACGGGCTGCACGCCGTCTGTCAGGTAATCTGCTGGCGGGCCGCCCTGCCAGACAGTTTGTTTACCTTTGCACAGTCGTCCGCAGCTCCCAGTGGCCGGGGTTCATCGTTCCTGGCCAATGGGAGCTGCGGGAAGCGGCGCGGGCCGCAGGGATGTGCTGGCCGCAGCTTCCTGCAGCTCCCACTGGCCGGGAACAGCAAACCGCAGCCACTGGGAGCTGCGGGTGGCCATGCAAAGGTAAACAAACTGGCTGGTGGCCCATCAGAGGATTACCCAGATGGGCCGTGTGCAGGCCCCAGGTTGCCCACCACTGTTCTAGAGACTAGTATCAAATGAATTGCATAAAGAGATCTATATGCCAGTCACATGATATGGGACTTTTAAATTGAGCAACCTGATTAAACTTAACACCTGGAATAAGTACAATGCTGATTGGGGATCGTTATTCTTAGAACCATAGGGTCAGAAGGGACTGCAAGGGTCATCTAGTCTAATTATTAGAGCTGGTCAATTTTGTAGACTTTTTTCATTTAAAAAAATGATGAGTAAATAATGAAGAGGATAGATCACTGAAACAAATTGATCTGGATTGTTTGGTAAGCTAGGCAGAAACAAACAATACAAGTTTTAATACAGGCAAATACAAAATTACACATCTAGGATCAAAGAATATAGGCTATAGTTACAGAAAGGGGGACTCTATCCTGAGAAGCAATGACTCTGAAAAAGATTTGGGGGGTAATGGTGGAGGAAAGAACCCACTCTTACCCCCCTCCCTTGGAAGAGAAGCAAGGAGAGTGGAGTTGGAAAAATCATTTTTTAAAGAAAATTGTCATCTTGAATTTTTCATCAAAAACACATTTTTGAACAAAATTTGAAATTTATTTTTTTTTAAACTTTCTTATGGAAAAAAGCCAAGATACTGACCAAACATAATGCAAAATGTGACAGAGAGCGCCAAACAATTATATAACTGTGCTACAGCCTTCAAAAAGATCAGACCTGTGGCACAGTTTCTTTAATAGGAGAATTCACAGCAATTTAAAATTAAGTCAAGATAGTAAGCATAGCAATTTTCTGCTACCTTTCAGCTCTTTTATGGATGTACTAATTTAGACATGGCTAGCAGGGTCCCTTGCTATGAACTGTGCTTTTTGTAGGCACAGTTGGCTGGGAATACTTGCCATTCAATCAGACTCTTTAATTTCTCCACTCAATTTTATAATAAAATAAATTAAAATTACCTTTCTCTCCTCATAAGAGAGATTGCATGGCTTTCTTGGGGAAGGAAACCATATTCTGGATTACATTATTTTCTCTGAAGAAATATTTGTCTAATTTCTATTATTAAGCCATTTAACTTGATGATTACTCCCAGAAGAAAAAAAAATCACTTGAATTAACCCTGAATAGTAACACTTCACACAGCCGTTTCAGGCAGTTTTTTCCACCAGTCCAGTAACAAATTAATATAATTAGCCATTTTAAATTCACCTGGCTTTGCCTTAGAGTTACCTCTCCTTCACTGTGTGGTCTTGAGCAAGTTGCTTAGGGCCAAAGTTTCAGAAATTGATTCTGATTTGGGATGCCTCAATTTTGTATTTTCAGCTTTAGACATCCCGGTGTCTAAAAGTAGGGACCCAAAATTAGAGGCATCTTAAAAATGTTGGGCTTACCATGATGGCAACATCTCTAAAATGGGGACCACAGTACTTAGCAATGCATATGGGTGTTGTGAGCATTAGTTAATTATGTAAAGTGCTATGATTATGAAGGTGTTTACCCCAAGTAACCATTCTGGAATGAACCTGACACTGTTCTCCTGGAAGTACCACCAGGATCTGATCACACTGGCCAGGTCTAGAATAGGCTTTGTTCCTTAACGTTGCCTACCATTGCTACCACTGGTGCTCCATTGGTGGTGACAATGATGATAGCACTAGAGCAGACCAGGCACTAGCAGCTGTTGCACTTTAACCACCATGTTGTCTAGATCTGCCTTGAGGCTAGTGTAGATATGGCCTATAACTAAGGCCTGTGAACAAACTATGTTATAACAGGGATTGTTCATGCATGTGTGTGAACAGGAAAGAAAAGTTATAACCACATTAAGGAACCAGAGACTAAAGAGGTTTCTCTAACAGAGTTATAACATGTATCTTTTTCTGTCTGTATAGGAGGAAGCAGACATATTGTAACATGGTTTGGATGCAAATATTACAGAAAATGGCTAAATGAGGGAGAGGGGAATTATCCCTTTGAAGGACTATCCCTTTAATTTTGTAGCGTGTCCAATTACTGCTGTGAAGAATGACATCGTAATAGGTGGTAAGTAATAATTCATCTTCATTAGAGCTGGTGGAAAATGCTGATTTGATTAAATTGAAACATTTTGTGGGAATGTATCAATTTTTGTCAAATTTTGATGAAAAATTAGGGAAGTGCTTCATTTAGACATTACCATTTAGACGTTTATAATACAATATAATTGAAATGACAAAGTTGAAATGAAGCTCTTTGACCTTATAGAAGGGGAACATTTCATAAGGTCGTTCTGATATTTCTGAAATGAAAAATTTTGGAAACGGCATTCTAGGGGCAATGTTGACATTTTGTTCCAATTTGGGGATGAAAGGAGATTGGAAATATGGGAACTTACATAGAACAGAACTCCTACGGTTCAACCAGCTCTAATCATCACCATAGAAATACAAAGTAGCGTTATAACTAACTGGTGAGGTTTCTGATCAGGGATGCTGAGACCAGCCTAGCAAGCCCTCCACCCACAGAATTCTCCTTCACATCCCCTCAGATGCTGGTGACAGTCTTCCAGGAGAGCAGTGATGGCTGTCTGAGGACATTTCTGTTTGAGGAATCTCCTTCATCAACATAGTAATTTATATCCAAAGCACTCTGCAGATATTGACTAATCTGCACAACACCCCTGGTAAGTGAGGAAGCATTAGCATCCCCATGTTACAAATGGGAAAACAAAAAGCCATGGGAATTCGATGTGTGGAGGGCTTGCATGATAAGGCCCATAGCCATTTTCCCCCTGCTGAAATAAGTATATCTACTGTAGAAATTAAACAGATACGGCCTGATTCTCATTTACTCTAAGGTCCTTTTATACTGTTTGGCCAGCATGCCTTATTTACATCCACTTTAAGGGCTTTTTACATTGCCAGAGAGGGTAAAGGGGCCTTAGTGTAAATGAGAATCAAGCCTTTATTTTAACAGTAAAAATACACCTCTACCCCGATAAAACGCTATCCTCAGGAGCCAAAAAATCTTACCGCATTATAGGTGAAACCGCATTATATCGAACTTGCTTTGAGCCACCAGAGTGCGCAGCCCCGCCCCCCTGGAGCGCTGCTTTACCGCGTTATATCCGAATTCGTGTTATATCAGGTCGCGTTATATAGGGGTCAAGGTGTATGTATTTTGGCAGTACAAAAATTACACTTTGCAGGGTAAAGTTTCCTCTCTTAGTACTTTTCAAAAATGAATCTTTTTATTTGTCTCTATTTGAATTTAAAGACGTAATCTGTTACATTGGTAAATGGAAAAAAAAGATACAGGGAACATGTTGAGTCATTATGGAACAGTTCAGTAGTTGGTGGCTCTTGGCATTTGGTCTCATGCCCAAGAATTAACCTACCATGTCATTATTGCACAGTCACACACAAGAGATTATGTCTCATTGTTTCACCTGGAAACAACAAGAAAACAACATATAAATGGCATTAGTGCTCAGACACTTGACCATGTATGTCTCTTCTTGTACGTCTGCAGGGTGCCAGACTCACTCAGTTTGCTAAATTGTCTGAATTAAATGAAAACACATTTTTAATGTAGCAAAGTGTCTTTGGACCACATCAGTCCCTTTACGGTAGGGAGATGGAAATCCATAGAAATGGTTCAAAATGTGCCAAAGGGTAAGGGTTTGAATTTAAGCAATGTGATATCACCCATTCCTCCATTTAACCTTTCAGAAGCCCCTATACTTTATCTCCTTTGTGTCTTGTCAGCTGTTGAGCATTGCTTACTTCCAACTTAAATTGAATTGGCTCGTTAGCACTGACCCCACACTTGGTAAAGCAACTTCCATCTTTTCATATGCTGTGTATTCATACCTCCCTACTGTATGTTCCACTCTATGCATCTGATGAAGTGGGTTTTAGCCCACGAAAACTTATGCCCAAATAAATTTGTTAGTCTCTAAAGTGCCACAAGGACTCCTCATTGTTTTTGCTGATGCAGACTAACACAGCTACCACTCTGAAACCGGTGAGCAGAAAGGAGAGTTTGGCTATCAGTAGGATCTCAGAATATTTGTGAGTTAGAAGAGTCTCCTGTCTCCCCTCCAGAATGAGAGAAGGGACAGACTCAGCCCCCTCAATAAGAGGGTACAAATGGAACTCCATTGGTTTTTCCTGCAGGAGGCATGATACTGCCCGATGCCTAAAGTCAAGGTCCTCTATATTCATCTGCAAGTTGAATTCATTTCAGCAAGGACCCTGGGTTCTACAGCATTCATGTGTGGAGGTCTGAAAATTCTGCATCGATTTAATTTATATTCAAAAGAGTTTTAAAATCAATTAAAGATGAAAATGAATAATATCATTAGCAGAGCAGCCCCTGCATTATTTATTTTTAAATTAAAATTTATTTTATGCTGTTCCCACTTTATAAGGTACCATAGAATTTTGTACTGGTAACATATAACTGCATTAGAAAAGATGTCAGGGAGGAATCAAGGAATTTTGACAGGTGGCTAGAGTACAGTTGGGGCTTTTGGAACCTGTGAAAGTCTGGGAGTTGGGGACATGTTAGCTGTTAAAGATCAACTCACTGAGTTGAATGGGGCAGTTCATGCCTTCCAAAATTATTACGTCAGGCAATCTGCAGGCGCAAGAGGAAAACACCTTTTCTATCATTTTCCGCTTTTGGTTCTTGTATTTAACATTTTCTTTCCAATCATGAAGGCTAGAGACTTTTTTTAGATTGTGGAGCACAATTCTGTGGCAAAGGATTGATTCCCCAGGCCTGATTGCTCAGGACTGGAAGGTGAAATGGAGGCAAATTCTGTGGGCACAGGATATACAGGACCCTACCTATAATAAAAGTATTATATTTTTATTAGATAGGAAAACATGTTGGGAGAGAAAGGGTATGTGAGAATGGAGGAGCATAGGGTGACTGGACTGACAATTATAGCTAGCATAAATTCATTACAATGTTAGAATTCTAGGAACAGTCAGTGTGTAGTGTTGTTGTAGCTGTGTAGGTAGGTCCCAGGATATAAGAGAGACAAGGTGGGTGAAGTAATATCTTTTATTGGTCCAATCAAAGCTATTACCTCACCCACCTTGTCTCTCTAGGAACAGTCAGTAACAGGCTTTATAAGTTGAGGTGCTCTAACAAGGACACACAAACACGTGATGCACTTAACAAAGCAAAAGCAGGTGCATACTTCTGCTCAAAGCTTATAACAGAGCAGTAAAGATTATTACCACATAGATATTTATAAAAGAATCATAAAAGTAAGAGATGGAAAACACCTATTAGATCATCCAGTCCATCACCCTCCACCCCATCCATCTTGTGCAAGTACAAGTTGAGCAAGAAATACCAAAATTCTGAAGAAAACTCCACACAGCTATGGAGACAGGAAAAAAATATTGTCAGCCTGTAACGTGGGATGGCAATAAAGTGAATACAATGCTGCAAGTTACTCAGGGCTCTACACTGTGGTTTAGTTTATGACCTGCAGCCCAGGTCTGAGAGTGGATTCAGCCACATTTTCCAACTCAGGTCATCATTTTATAATTTTAAAAGGTTGGTTGGCAGCACCAATAGATCTCAAACTGGTACTTTGTGAGGACTTTGGAATATTTAGTGCCAAAAAAGATGTTCCAAATTCAGATCCTCAGGATGTGCCTATGACAACATGATGGATACCCTTGTTTTAACTGATTTTATGAAGAATTATTAGTCAATGGTAATCATACTGTGGTATTCCCCCTAGGACTTTAAGAAGCACAGTGGTGAAGGGGAGGTGCTGCATGAGATGTCATCCAAGCACCAACAGAGCAAGGGTCTATGTAGAAGCTTGGGGGGATCTCCTCCTATAATTTATTTTAACATATAGCTGTCTCTCATACAATAAAGGTCACTTGCTGGCTAGAGAGAGGAAGTTTGTGAATGCTGGTTGCAGAGCTTTTTGGCAGTGAGGCCACAATTCCAGAATTCACTCTCTGCAGATATATGATCAAGCACAACCAGGGCCATGTCTAGAAAGTCTTCCAAATATTACCTCTTTCCCAGGCCTTCCCAAATGATTAAACCCTGGTTTCCTGACTCACTGGCAAAGCTGCAGGGGAGCACAGTCTTTGGTCTCTCTTCTTGCGATTTGAATGTCTCAATGTAAATCTAGCGAGGCCCCAAGATAACCTATCAATCAAATAAATAATGGGTATTCATTCTAATGGCCAGTAAGATCTCAGTCCCCACAAGAGCTCTATTTCATGGACCACCAATTAGAAAAATATCAGCACCTTTGATGCCTATTAACAGGTTTCAAGTTTTCAACTAATCTCTTTAGATTGGTTTGCAGGAGGGAGCAAATTGGTCTGTTGTTGTATAGTAGTCTAGTGGGCTACCAAAGATTTATTTTAGTAGTTCACATCTAATCTTTGTTTGCATGCTCTTAGTACAACTGCTGTTATTTCTGCTGTATCCTTTCTTTGTCTTTCCCTGATCTTCCTTCTTTGCCTGGCCTGGTGGTTCCCTCTCAGTTCCTTCTTCAGCCTTTTCTGTCTGGTCACTGGTTCAGGGCCAGGACTTGGAAATATTGGCTTTGCCCGAAAGCATTTGTACTAGCCTCCAGCATTTCTAGCCCTGACGGGACATGAGATATGGGAGCTTACAGTTGTGGTATTCTGATAACAACTTTCCTTTTCTTCCACTTCACTTCTGTGGTGGTTTAAGTGTAGATGTCCAAACCGCTAGAACTAGAAACCCATGCTTTATACCATGTCAAAGCATCTTGGAACTCCAGCTTTCAAAGGTTTAAAACGTTAGAGACAAATCCAGACTTGGTGTAAATAGTGAAACTCCACTGAGTTCAGTAGGAATTTCATCTTGTATTAGTAATCTATAATTTTAGTAGTTTGTGAGAGTGACTGCCAATATTTTAAATGAAGAGGAGGGGGTAAAGGAAGATGATAATTAGAATTATGTGATTTCTGAGTTAGATGTATCATGACCTGACAGGGCTAGAAGGGAATGGTTTATATATTTGGCAAGCTGAGATTCTCAGCTTTCCAGTGGTATAAAGCATGGTCAATAGGATACCCTTGTCCCCCACTCTGGCAGTTCTTTCATGGCACTTGTCCAAGGCTGAATATTGAAAATCCCAGACTTTAGAGCAGCTTAATTTTCATTTCCTACTTCTTTTTCTCTTTTCCTCTGTCTGGGTAAGGCTGCTATCCACAGCAAAAAAGTAGCACTTGGACTGTGAGCAGCAGTGCTTTATTTGTGGAGTGGCTTCTGAGGGAAACTGACCAGGATCATACGATCCTAATGGCTTTGTGACTGTTGCTGATGCTGGTTATTGTAATAGTCCCCCCTCGCTGTGCAGTGGACTTTTGACTGAATGTTGTGGTAGGGGCCAAGATGCCACAGAGAAGCATTTCATTTTTTCATATGAGGAATAGTTCAAATAATCAATACAATGAATGATATGAGATTCCATTAGACTGCATAAGAGCTTAAGACATATTCTAGTGGAATTCTCATGCTACATAAAAACATCTTATATGAAGAAATGATCCTTTTTATTAAGCAGCATTTTGTAACATGATTTATTTAGTGCAACGTGTGCTGTAATATAACAAGTTACACGTCTAAGACAATTAAATTAACTATTTTTTTAAAAACGTGAAAATATTGTTCATGGCTTAAACTCACAACAATAAGGTCCCTGTACATTAGCCACAGCACTCTTCATTCAGTCCCATTGGGTCTAGGCACTGTAACACTCCATAGCCGTAAAGAACCATTCTGCCTAGGCAGTGGTGGTTGCCCAGAGTTGCAGGACCTTCTGGTAAAGTACTGCAGGCTAGATTGCGCTTGTCAAGGGAGTGGGTCTAGCTAAATGGAAAATCTGCCAGATGAGGAAGCTGTGTCAGCAGAAAGCCCCAGCAATCACCCCTTTGTGGGGGGCAGGGCCAGCTCCAAGTTTTTTGCCACCCCAAGCAAAAAAAATTTCCTGTGACCCCCCGGACCCCGCCCCAACTCCGCCCCTTCCCCGCCCCATTCCAACCCCTTCCCCAAATCCCCGGCCCCGCCTCCTCCCCCGGGTGCACCGCATTTCTCCTCCTACCCCCTTCCTCCCAGAAGCAGAGTGGCGGCACGCTCGGGGGAGGAGGTGGAGGTGAGCTGGGGGGGGGAGCGGTTCCTCTGCCCCCCCCCAGGGTTACTTCCTGCGGCCCTCCCCACGCCCCCCCACCGCCGCAGCTCACCTCTGCTCAGGGCCGGCTCCCGGCTTTTTGCGCCCCAAGCAAAAAAAAAAAAGGAGCCGGAGTGCCGCCCCTTGGAAAGTGCTGTCCCAAGCACATGATTGGAGGGCTGGTGCCTAGAGCTGGCCCTGGTGGGGGGTGCATAACAGGTGAGGAGCCCGCCTAGCCCAAAAAGTGGCTGGTGCTGGTTGGGAGGGGGTATGGCAGGAAATGTGCTGATTCAACATATCCACAGCAGCTTCTAATGGCAAGGCTCATGTGGAGTCCTGGCTGTACACTAATGCTGCTCCTCTTCCTCATGAGAATGCTGAGGGAGGATGGGATCAGTGGCATCACCGGCCCCCCTTCATGGGGAATACTCCCCCAGGCTAGAATAGGGAGGTGGGGTTTACCTGCCTATGCCAGGTTCATTGAGTCTGGGCCTGTATGTGTTGTAATGTACCTAGTCCCGGTTATTGAAAGGAATCAAGGCAGGTTTAACTCCAGTTATTTTTGCATTTGAGATTTTTCATGCACAGATGCAATGTTATTTTAACACATGTTCGTTTGTTCAGTTTCCTTCATTAAAATTAGCGTGTGCCGGCTGCACCCCTAGGATTCTGTCAGAAAGATTTAGCTCAGTACTTTGTTTGAATGGTTTGTTCCAGATCTCATCGCTTCACATGTGACTTGGCAAAGAAAACCTCCTGTTTGAAATAAATGATTCAAATTCTTACCATGCGAGACAGAACTCCTGACAGAATCTTTCAAGTGGAGTCAAAGATGCTGGAGAATGTTGGAATTTTAAAGAAAAAAAAATTCAAGTCAGAAAGGTAAAGAAACAGGGATTGTTCACACATTGGCTGTCTTTGAATGAAGTTATACCTTTTATGAATAATAAAATATAAGGAAAATCTTATGGATAAAAATCACCATTAAAATTAAAATTACCATAAAATTATCTCACTCTTTAGATTTATTGCAAAGCCAGCCTTGAGAAAATAACATGTCATACAGTTTACATTGATGTTGCTGAGGTAGAGTTAAGGCTTTCTATTATAGCGTATAGTCAGGGAATATGGTCCATGCATAGTGCTGCTGTACATATTGGAGGTGATGGAACATATATAGAGAGAGGGGTGAGTGACTCTGGTAAATGTGATATTTGGGAATTATGGTGTATTGAGTAAGTCTACATTTCCTCACTTTTAAGGGTTTGTGTGGGCAGGTGTTCTCCTTAAATAACTTTAACTGTTTTTTAACAAAGCTTTTTCTTTGTGGTTTTACCATTGAACATTGAAGTTTAACTAATATAATAGCTGGGAAAAACAAGAGTAGCCCGTGTTACAGGAAATCCTGCAGGTTGCAGTGCATCCACATAGATGGTTTGGTTCTCTGTGCTGCTCCTCAGACCCCCTTTATATTCACATTGCCTCTTTGACCACTGCTGTGCATAATATCCTCCCACAGGTGAGGCATTTCCCCTGAATTGTCTTATTCTAATTAGACTGTAGGCTTTCGGGTAGAAAACATTTCTCTTTCGATGTATGCAAAGTACCACAGAAGTTTACAATGCCCTATTATAGTAATAATAGTCATTCATATGCTTCAAACCTTAGGAAAACGTGACTCTCAAGGCAGGTCTACACTTAAAATGCTGCATCAGTAGTGCAGCTGCGCCTCTGTAGCGCTTAGGTGAAGCTACTATGCTGATGGAAGAGCTTTTCCCATTGGCGTAGTTAATGCACCTCCCACCAACATAGTGTTGTCTACATGGGGGGTTAGGTCCGTATAAATTCACACCCCTGAGCAACGTAGTTATACCAATATCAATCTGTAGTGTAGACCTGGCCTAAAGTAGTAATATAGTAAACAATGAGAGCACTTTGTACCTCTTTCACCAAATAAATATTGTCCTTGACAGAGGCCTCTGGCAAAATATTAGCATGCCCACTTTAGAGAGTCTTATCAACAGGTGTGTGTCCATTGCCACAGATATACTCAGATACTATTTACTTTTTTATTGTGAAATCTTCTGGTCTGATGCTATTCTGGCCATTAGTCACAAAGGAATAACCATGGTGTGCAGTAGTAAAATGTCCTTCCCATGAGCAGGTTCATCCCTTAGGTCTTTTCTTTCATTGGCACAAATCGATTTCAGGAAAAGCCTGTGAAAGCCCTGCCATAATCTGGAGAAGGTTGCCCTCTGCTAAGGAAGGAAACTTCTTGCCTGAGATAATTGGTCTTTGTGATGGCCATGCAGTCTGGCAGTAGCACAACATATGACTCTAACTTCAGGACGCAAACTCAGTCTCTAGTTCTTCGGCTGACAGAAATAGAGAGGCAAACACTCATCCTGGAGGGGGGTGGAGTGCAACAACCACTCTGGTCAACCAAGAGTAGCCTTGACACACTTCAGAAGGAGACGGTTGTGACCCGCTGCTACAAACAGTCATTTAGTTACAAATTCAGAAGCAAAGAGTATGAGGGTGTCAGATCCCGTTGTGCTCAGTAAGACTGTTGTAGACTGATAAGCTTCTTTATATTTCAGTAAGTTGGTATATAAACAGATCTAAGTAACATACGGAGAAGCCTGCAGAATATGGCCTCAAGCCCTTCTTACATCCTCCTGTTAGTTGCTTTTCTTGCTATACTCCTCTCTTCTGGACATTCAGCAGGTGGGTTACAGCAGTTTAGATGCTCTTATTCTCAGAACATCAGATTCAGAGGCAATGTGTAAAGGGGGGTGTAAGTTAGATATTGATCAGTGATGGTGAGTGTAGCAGGAGTCTAAACTGGTGCAATATACATGCTGTGGGGTGGGGTGGGGGTGGGCTGAAAAAAGGTGTAAGTTATCCAACTTAGGCTCCTGCTAAACTTACTTAAATTCTCTTAGATTCGCCTTTGAATTTGGCCCAAGATTTGGAGGGTGGAGTTGTCAAAGAAAAAAGGTTGTGAACCTTGGATGGCATAGTCAGAAGAGTTCAGCGCTGGCCTAACCCTGCTCCCATTTAAGTCAACGGGAGCTGTACCATTGAGCTCAATGGGGAATAGAATTGGGCCACCGCTGAGCTCTTGTGAATGTCCTATCCCTGGAAAGTCTAGAGGATTTAGACTAGGTAGCCTGAGGGCTGAGTACAGTAACCACCCAAGAAGGGACAATACCTGAGCATGAAACATCTTGGCAGGACCGGCCCTAGACCAAATGGCACCCCAGGTGAAGAGCGTCTTCAGTGCCTCCCCTCCCATTTGTTAAACTATCGAATACCTTATTTTTTATTGCATTTGTAGCCCATTTCATTACTTTGATGCACAATTTGCATGCATGATTTATCCCTGTCATATAAGATGATAAATTTGCACACTAGGATCTGTAAATCTGTATTTATTCATGCCATAATAAGCAAATACAAAAAATTCATTTCCCATCAGATTTACCCCGGCTGCAAACTAGATTTTTCGCTTCCAATACTGAGCACCTGAAGGCTTCTTCGGGGGTATCTTTATTTTCTACCCGGAAAAACAGAAAGCATTAGTGAGAGCAAAAGTCTATGTTCCTCAGTCTTAGAAAGTCATCAAATATTACGTGTTAAGCATGGCAAAAGAAGTAACAGTATTTATTTTATATTGTTGCATAGATCGGGGTTCGATAGGATATCTCTGGCATCTCATTAAATATATCCTTGATTAGTCGCTAGTACACACTTTAAGTCTTAAAACACAAGTACACTTTCGCAATTACACAATAAAACAAGGTTCACAGCATCACAGCTGGGTTCTTACTTCACTTTGTTCTTCTATCTCACTGACTGACTGGCCACGCCGCGCCCCTTACATCTCTGCGAGGGCATGGCTCACCACATTCTAGGACGGTTCAAGAAAAATATAATTCTCAGAAAGTCTGGAAGGTTTCATGAGATTCAACAAATGTCCAGAACATTCTGGGAGGTTAGTGAAAAATGAATCCACATATGGAATACTTGAAACATTTTACTTCCAACATTCTAATTTCCCCTTTGCGCTAACAACAAAAACAGCACACTGAGCCTGACGCCCCCCCAAGCCTTGCACCTCAGCCCATCACCTGGGTTGCCTGATGCTAATTCCAGTCCTGCACCCTGGAGTATCTTACTGCAGTTACAAAATATTTGTATGTAAACAGGTATTTGGTTTTTATAAATAAATACATTTTATTTTTGAAATGGTCATATTACAGTAGGCATACTCTAAAAATACACAGAAACAATTAGTAGGCCAATCAATGCATCCATTGTTAGAGCTTTCAGGGGTGGCAAAGCCTTTCCAAAAGTGGGGGGCCTAGGTGCCCTCGCTCCCTCCATGGCCCCACCCCTGCCCTTCCTCTCCTCCTCTGAGGCCCTGCCCCAGGCCAAGCTGGAAGCTGGAGCAGGGCAGGGAAGCCCAGGCCCCTCCCCCTGCCCTGGGTAGGGGGGCCCCCAAGAGCAGCTCCCGGCCAGTGTCCCCACCCCTGGGCCTCCCGCCCAGAGCAGATGGAGGGTCTGCGGCTCCTCACAGCTGCCTGCGACCTGGCTCAGCTGGGGGCAGGGCCTTGGAGCCACAGCCCAGCCATGGTAAGAGCCGTGCAGGCAGCTGTGGGGAGCCGCAGACCCTCCACCTGCCCTGGGCACAGTCCCGGGAGGCAGGGACACAGGCCGGGGACTGCTCTCAGGCCCCCCACTCCTGGCAGGTGGAGGGTCTGCAGCTCCTCACAGATGCCCAGGCTCCCCAGCCGGGCTCCAACTGCCATGGGGCTCTGGGGGGGAAGAAGAGGGGCAGGGGTGGGTCCTGTGGCGGAAAGAGGATGGGCCAGGTCTGTCCACTTTCCAAAAGTGGGAGGGCCATGGTCCCCTGGCCCTCTCGTTCCGGCTGGGTCTGATTTTTAGGGCTGATCTCTCACTGTCTGGGGTGGCAAAGGCCAGAAGTGTAGAGAGGCAGAGGACACAGTCTGTGAAGCCAACAGAGCACTGTGCATCTCTCAGCAGTGATGAAAGGAGACGTAGCACTGACGGAAAAAATGAGATTCTATTTGGAGCCTTTTTTGTGGACAATGAAGGCATCCCAGAGATGAGGCTCTGAGGGACAAAAGGAGGAAGAAGTCCTGAGAGCCAAAATAAAGTTTCAAGGATTTTATTTTCCTACTTTTAACAACTTTCCTCCACTCGGGCTGTCCTGTTGCACCTCATCTTCTGCTAGACAAGGATTTCTCCCTCAGTCATCTGACTGACAGGCCTGGAGGTATTGCAGGGTCACCGTGTTCAATTTGCTCAGCCCAGGGGAGGAGGCCGGCTCACCTCTATCTGGTGCAACAGTGAGTGATTCAGAAGCAAACTCTTGCATCAGGTGGCAGCTCTCCATGGTAAACTGGCATTTGTTTCCCTGAAGTGCTTGAAGCTGGGGTAAAACTCCAGAAAGGTGTTAACTTGTGTGGGTCCTTAAGCCGTGTTTTTAAATCATTTTCTTTTGAAAAGCAAGTGACCACTTAGGGCCTAATTCTCCACTCTCTTGCACTTTGTGCTGTGATTGACACAGGTGCAGAAGGAGTGCAGTGTGGGTCAGAAAGATAGTCCTGGAGACTCACTTTGCACAGGTGTAAGTGAGAACACAGAGTGTAGGACAGTGGAGAGGCAGGTCCACTCTGTTATCTCATTTTTCAGTTCTTCCTCCTGTAACAATGGCACTTGGCATTAGTCACCTCTCTGAATATATTCATCAAGGTCAATGCATTCCAGCATGTGGTTGATTACAGGGAAGTGTTCTGATGTTTCCATGATTAATATCTGGCATCAGTTCTTCAGGTTCAATCAGCCCAGCTTCATTATAGCATCTGGGGAAAGGGATGTTTTGTCAGACACCTCATAAAGGAACATGTTCCACTTCTTTTGATAAGGCCTCAGTCAACTTCTTAACAATGCAGGAGTATAAATTCTTAGTGGTACTTCAACCTATTATAAGCAGTTATTTTCAGAGGTGCTGAGCACTCACAACTCTAGGTCATGTCAACAGGAAGTGTGAGTGTTCAGCACCTTTGAAAATCAGGCCCTAAAGAAGTAATGTGACTTAAGAGTCCTTTTGTGTTTCCCATCCTGCTTAACATGTTCAGCAGGGCTATTCTAGAACAGCAGGAAATGGCTTTCAGTTAGATGTCATGTTCAGTGTCTGATAGACTTATGCTGTGGCAATTCCTGAGCTATTAGCTCAGTCACCTAGAAGAACTGAGCTAGAAAATGCCCTGCAGATTGGAATAAACCCTTGTGGACAGATGCTAATTAACTAGCAGTATTAGCTTTAAACCTTCTTTGAGTTATGCTGCTCACAGTTACTTTTAGCTATGCCAGTGGTGTTTTTTCCCCCCTGTGAGTCAGGCAAATCTATAGCAATGCTAGTGGCATCCAGCTCAGATTAGTACTCATACATGTCATTTTCAGCAATAACTGATGCAACAACATGAGAGGAAGATTGTAGTTGCAAAAGCCCTTAAAGGCATCAGCTTGTGACTCAGAAACATTTGTCATTGTAATGCTGCTTCAGAAAATTGCTCCAAAGTTCACTGAGCAAATAGACATTACTATTCATCATACCGTTGTATTGAAAAGGTAAAACTGTCATCTCAAATAAATGCTTCTATATTATTCTGAATGGGTTATACATGTGCTGCAGTTTGTTCCTTGTTCTCTTGTTGACTGAAATATCATGCACTCTTACTATGATGTTACTCATTGTTGATGTGATACTTTGAGTAAGAAAAAGCCTGTGGATGCAAGAGCTATAAAGGTCAGGTAGACCAGGTGAGTACCTGGATTAGCTGATATTAGTTGAACTATTTAGGTACTAGTGTCAGGAATCCGAGCCAGTCTCCTAAAAAATGCAGCTGGCCTATAATAGGCTGCCTGATTGGCTACACTGCCTGCCTGATAAGAAGGGTCAGCAAACTGGTTCTTAATCCCAGCAGCAGTTTAGCTGCTGCTCAAAATGCTTGCACACAGCTGCAGTAGCTCCTTGTTCCCAGTCTTGCCCGTCTTGTCTCACTTCAGGTAATCCAATGCTTACCCTTGGCTCTGATTTCTGGCTTCAGATCAGGCCTCTGACTCTGGGTTCTGACTCCAGCTATGAGCATTGGCTCAGGAGTCTGGCCTGTGACTCCGACTCTAACACTAATGACCAATAACTCCTGCTCCAACCACTAGGCACTACTGCCCACATCCTGGTGACTGATAATAAGGTAGATGAGCATGAAAACAATAAATGATCATTTTATTTTTCAAGGCCAACATTTTCAATCTTGAGTGCCTGAACTAAGCCACCTTAATGACTCCTATAGATTTAGGAACTAAATGAAGGCATCCATGTCTGAATATTCTTGACAATTTGAAAAGTGCCTCCCCCACTAAGACATGCAGATATGCACAGAGCATTAACATACAAAAAATGGGAAACTATTTACAATAACAATAAAGTAGCCTTTTCCAGTTAGTACAAAAATATTAAACCTAGATAATTGAACTCCAAACAATACAAACCGAAAGTCTTCAAATAACCAATAAAAAGGGCCAGTTTCTCAGTTATGGTCACGTTGTGCTCAGCATAGGCCCTGATGGAGGTGACAAACGTGGTTTGATGCCACTTTTGCACCTCTTCATATTCTCAGGCCAGCCAGGGCCCTGTTTAACCCTAGGTGTAAGTCAGAGCAGTCTCAGGGATACTCTAATTTACACTTGGCTGCCCTCAGCCCCAACAGGCTGTTCTGGCAGCTGACAATAGTGGAGTGCATCTAGCCATTCCCCCTTGACCCTGCCATGTCCTGGCTACATGTCCTAGGCTGTAGAGCTGTTACCAACCCTATGCCACATACAAAATCTACCTATGCTAGATATTCGCTAGGGGTTAGGGCTCCCTACTTTTACACTGGCATAAAGGGGCTGTAACGTAGCTGACAATCTGGGCCATAATCTCTTTTTCAGATACTGTAGGGATGAGCACATGATAGATACATAGGGAAGTGCTTGCATTGTACCTTCAAGTACCACTTTGACAATGGAATCAATCCACTGTAACTCTAAGCAATAACCACATTGTCTTAAATCAGCATACACAGTACATCGCTCTTTAATTTACATTTTTTTCTTTTTCAAGATTGTGGTAAGTGAAGCAACAACAAAAGTACCAGGTAGGTGAACACTGATGGAATCATTTTTTAAGAGGGATAGTAATTGTGTTACTGTTCAGGCAAAGTTCCTTTTACACTTTTAAGTCACTGCTGACTCAAGTGAGGCTCTGAAGGCAATGAAGTCAGTGGGAATTTTGATGCAGTAAGGATTGAGTTGAAATCCCAAGAAGTTCAGTGGGCTGGGCATGTAGTTACGATGACAGAAGACAGGCCAGCTAAGCCTCTCGTGGGAGGACAACCTTAGGGTATCCATCCTTGTGGCCAGCCAATGAGAACATGGATGAATAATATTGCGCAAGACCTAAGAGCTCTTTATGTGCATTACCATCCATGGGGAAAATACGGCATTGACGACAGAGGTGGGGGCAAATTGTGACAATGGCCAAGGACCTCCATGGTCTATAAAGCCAAGTGTAGTAGGAAGAAAGCCTGAGATATAAGCCCTTGTATGAGGCCTGACCTAAAGTAGTGGGCAAGCTTTGCTAATATAAAGCAAAGTTAGCAAAAATTAGGCTTAAGCAAATGTCAGGCTCTGCCTGCTTGCAAGTTTACAGAATCTGGCAAGAACAGGGCTGATATTGCAGAAACACACATTTTTAAGAAGTGCGAGGCACAAAGTACTTACGCAAACAAATTTCAGAAGAGTGGTAACAAAACATCGCGATATAAAGGATGGTACAAAAACATTCCCCCAGGATAACAGGAACACACTGACCCCTTCTAAAAGATAAGGTTAGCATAACAGTGTGATAAATAAAAATGCTTTAATTAAACCATGTTAATAAAAATGTTTTAATTAAACTAGTTATTAACCAAAAAAATGGGTAATAACTAGCCACGTCAGGGGGCAGTAACTAACTATGTCAGAAGGGCAGTACATAACTGGTTTGTATCAGCGTATATAAAGGTATCTCTAAGAGAGTGTCTTGGTCCAGCCAAGTGGGGAATGGAAAGTCCCGCCATTCATTGAACTGCATCCATTGTCACAGACGTACATGTCTTAGTATCCTCGTAGAGTCTGCCAGGTGCTATTACCATGCTTTGTCAACAATAAACCTGGCTGGGCACCTTCGTACCTTAATGGATCTTGTGGTCATTGGGTGGTTCGCTCGAGGTCTGCTGTGCCAGCTGTCTGTGCAGAGCTGGGGCAGCACACAGGAAAAACACACACACGCAGCCAAACATGTAACCACACTGGTAACTCCTGACTACTGATTTGGTATGTAAGCTAGCTGTCCTCTGTAAAAATCGCAATCTAGCATAACGAAAAACTACAAGCCAGAAAAGCCCCTTAACCCCTCCCTGCAAATCCCCACAGAGTGTAATAAGGTATGAACGTGCTGGGTTGCTAGCAAAAAAGGTCCATATAAATTTAAAAAATATAGTGGAAAAAAACATAAAATAAAGTCTGTAAGGCTAGGGCAAAAAATGTAGCCTTAAAATGTAAAACATTGCAAACTATAACCATGGCTGTTAAATGGTTCAAACAACATGTCACAAAATTGGCGGGGCAAGTAACAAAAACAAGTTAAAAAAAGCAAAAAAATCTACAAAGCCCTAAAATGCTCCTACTCTCCTAGCATGGCGGCAAGCAGTTCAAAACCAGCAAGCACGAAAACAAAATAAAACATTAAAGACAGCTGTAAAAAACCTACAAAAAATGTGCCGTCCCCTGTTATAAATATTTGTGGTCAACAGCAGGCTTCAGGTAGCACATCTAACCACACCAGGGATTGAGTATCTAAGTAAAGTCTGAGTTAAAAAGTGAATAAAGACTTCAGGATTTGATCCACAGAGTATTTTGCCTATATAAGGGCTGAGAACACCTGTGCACATTCTCCCAGCTTTGGTTCATATGTTGTATTTTAAAAAAAGAGGAAATTAATGTGAATAACTTTATTAATGCAATATTGTGATTGAAACTTTACCTATGAGTGAGAAAATACTCTATTAGAGCATACAGTACAAGCTGACACCATATACGGTGACACAAAATAATATGTATGTACAATGGGGCCAAGTTACAGTTGCTGGGGAATCCATAAATTATCCAGAATGTTGAATTGACTAATTTGTGTGGGTATGAAATACCAACCAGAGTGTTTAATCCATGTAGTGTTTTGCATTTAATAGCTTTCTGGGAGACAGCCACTGATTGCAGTTCCCATGCCAACTGCAGGATTGTGACACATTTGCAGGCTGATGATGTCATAAAATGCCTGCTGGAATATAGCTAAAGCATCTGCAGATTGTTTTTTAAAACTAACTTCTGGCCAGAGCTTGCAAGACAATTTTTTCCCACACGAGTGCAAGTTATCAAAAGTTGTACTCGTACGTTAATATGGTTTAAAGCTTTAAGATGTCTTTGTGCTGTCGCTTTTTGGAAGATGCCAAGCGAGATTTGAGAAAGGCAGATAGAGAAATAAGGAGACAGATGAGGCTGATGGACCTGCATCCACATTACCTATGTGATATACACCTGCATCCACACTGCTTGTGTGATATACACCTGCATCCACACTGTGGGTGTGAAATACACCCGTATCCACATTGCCTGTGTGCTATACACCCACACTGCCATCCACCATCATGCCTCACAGTTTGGGAGAGGAAAGCCATTAAAGCAAAACTGGAGGCAGAGCGAGAAATGGACAGGTAAATGAGCTTATTTATTAGCCTTCTATAGCCAGTAGTACTCTTTAAATTGAATTAAAGAAAGGAATTTGACAGCTGAGTTTTGAGTAAAGTGGAAATGGGTAAACAGGATAATAGACAAAGCTCAACTTCAGGGAAATGTAGGAACTGTAAGAGTTTGTAAAAAACTGTAATGATGTAGTCTAGAAGGTATGGAGGTAATTATATAAGCAGTGCCTGAGTGTTAAATATTGTAGTCTTACTATGGAAAAGAAATAGGATATCATTTAAAAATATTTAAGGCAACAAATTAAATGTCAGACTACATGTAAAACTAAATGAGAATACATAGATCTAGTCTTGGGCTAGATTCCGATCTTACTGTAAACCCAGAGTAACTCAATCTATTAAGAGCTGGGTATTTTTTATTATGAAATTGAATTCAATGGAGCTCCAGATTTACACTGGTATAGAGGGAATCAGAATCTAGTTCTAAATGAAAAGCTGTGATAAATGATAAAATACTTGTCATTTGAATTAAGGGTTAATGAGCAATCCGAAACCAGAAGGGATAAAAAATCCTTTGCTAGTGAGACAGAATCATATTCATTAAGAGGTGGGGACTTTGGTAGTTTTTACTTAATACATTATTTGAATATATCTTATTTAACTGCAGTTTTTCCCCCTACACAAAATTTAAACTTCTGTTAAATATTGTGCTTGGAGGTGAGGTTTTGATTTTGCCAGTTAAAAATGTGATGCTGTCAGTACACACTAAGGATTGAATATTGGCTTATATTTTCTGCTGTGCTTAGTTTCCACTGGATGTGACAGAGCTGGAGGAGAGGGAAGCCCCTGGGAGCTGTATAGTGATCCTTGATCTCTGGGTTGGGTTTTACACTAACCCTAGCAGAAGTGAGAGCAGCCTAGGGGCTGCTCTAAATTCTCTCCATTGTAACAGCTCCTCCATCTTAGAATAGCTGTAGTGCAGTCACAGCCCCTTTACCCGTCATATGCCAAAGGCTGCAGGAGGAGGTGGAGGAGGTGCTGGTACATGAAGAGACTCTGGATTTTCATCACCTGAATTCAAGTCAGAATTTAATGCATAACTTCAAAATTTGAAGTTGCTACTCATGCAAAACCCGGTGAAGTTAATGAAAGGTTTGCCTGAGTAAAAATAGATTGAGGGCTTCAGGATCTGGGCCAATAACTTCAGTGAGAGTTTTGCCCAAGTATCAGGTCCATAGTGTAATCCTTGCCACCCTGTTTCTGAAATTGGCTACATTTTCCTTATGCATCTGCTTGCACTGCTCTGACTACAGTCACGAGAGAAGAATTTCAGCCTACAAGTCTAGAAAAATCAAATATCATCCTCTCTCAAAGAACACTGAAACTCATATGGATGCTGTAAGTTTCCAATCATATCACTCCTTTTCTACAACATTTATTCACCTAAGATTAAGTCTCCTTAAGTGATTGAATAGAAAGTCCAAGGAGGGAGCAGCACAGAATTCATGAACTCTCACAAAGGAAGAAAAATATAATTCTAAATGTTGTGCTAAATTGAATCATCTTAGTTTTGTATAATAGGAATAATATTCCTGGAACTGGACTATACTGGTAATAAACTGCTAAACTCATCTGACTTGCTGTGTCTAGTTTATCATTTATTGTCCTATATACTCCTACATCACACATATTATCTATTGAATTTGGTAACTTATGTCCCATTCAGTCTGTTATAATTGAGACTGGGACCTTCTATTGGATATTTTGCAAATGGTTCGAATGAGAGTCATGTTTTTGGTTTATTATAGTGTCATTTCACATTGTAAAATGTTATTTTAATGGCCCAATTAGCCACCATCCTAGCTCTGCAAAGGAGACATTTAATTTTGTGTGTGCATGTCAAAAGTATCTCTTATGTATAGATCACATTTAACAAAATTTCTCATTTGAAAATGTAATTAATTATAACCATTAATTTGAAAATTTGGGATGATTTGTAAAGTGGACATGCATTGGTGTCTATTGGCTAATGAGGAGTGCTGGCTGTTGTGTGTTTAGGGTGACAGAACTCTTCATCTTCACAGTTGTCTCATCCTAAGAACACACAAACCCTTGATTACCAAAGCACATGGATGTTTGTTCATTGATGGTGTAGCCAATTCAACAAGTAATGTGCATCAAAATATGCACCTATCTGCATTAATATATGAGAATACACCCTACACTTTGATTTACTTTTTTGTCATCAAATAAATATGTTCTTATTCCATGCTGTATACTCAATTCATCTTAACTCTGTTCTTGTTTTTTTACTTTTTGAAACTTTTTATTAAGGCAATGTTACAATAAAACGATAACAATACTACATCATATATTACTTATTCAAATAACCTGGTAAAGATTTTGGTTTGCTGGGTGGGGAGCCCACCTCTCTTGAGTATGCTAGAAAGGATGACCAAATTTCTAAATAACTATTCTCTTTTTAGTGCTCCTCTTGTGTACATATTTGAGGTTTTCTATTACACATATTTTTCTATACCACAATTCCATAGGAGGAGGGTGTGGGGGGGGGGGGTCACATTTGTAATAATGTGGCATACAAAGTTAGCTGCTAACAATAAAAAAGAAATTAATTTGTCATTTTGTTTAAAGTGTAGATCCTTTAGTGGAGTATTAAGTAACCAAATCAGGGGATCTCCAGGAAGCCATCATTTTGTCATAACATGAATCTCTTTAATAATTTCCTCCCAAAACCATCTAATTCCTGCATACAACCACCACATGTACAAGCATATTCCTCTTTCCCCACAAGCCTTCCAACAGAGTGCCTCTCTAGTAGCAAAAATATGATGGATCTTACCTGGTGTCAAATGCCATCTATACAGTAATTTATTTAAAAATTCTTTATGTGCTGCACAAATTGAAGATGTTTATCCCATTTCCCACATAGAGACCCACTCATCCGGATCAATTTCTTTGTCCCAATCTCTCTCCCATCTTTTCATCTTGATTGTTTTCTTATCAAGATCTTTTTCAAACAAAATTATAGATATCTTAGAAATTGAACCTTTTGTTCCAGCTTACTCCTAGATCAACTCCTCAAATGTGGTTAAAGGTCTAGATAAAGCTGCCTCATATCCATATTTGACAATACAATATTTTACTTGTAAATATTGAAAATATGGGATCTTTATATTATTTACATTATTATATACCTCTTGGTATGATTTCAAACCAGGACCCAGGCACAGATGTCTGAATTAAGTAATCTCAGCTCTTACCCACAACAAAGAATCACTTTGATACTTCCTAGAGATAAATTCCTGATTATTAATGAAAGTAGCTAAGGCTGGGTCTACACTATAGCGGGGGTCCGACCTAAGATACGCAACTTCAGCTACGTGAATACCGCAGCTGAAGTTGCGTATTTTAGGTCGACTTACCTGGCTGTGAGGACGGGGGAAAGTCGACCGCTGCCGCGCTGCCGCCGACTTCGCTGCCGCTTCTTGCCGCGGTGGATTTCCGGAGTCGACGGCAGAGCGATCAGGGATCGATTTTATCGCGTCTTCACTAGACGCGATAAGTCGATCCCAGAACATCGATTCCCTGCCGCCGGACCCTCCGGTAAGTGTAGATGTACCCTAAGAGAGAGGACCTCAGCAACAGGAATTTCAAAAATTTGTCCAAAGCTTCTAGGGTGGTCTGGATGAATGGGTGGCTTTTTATTTTTGGTGACCTAAATTTCTTTTCTTGTTTTTATTTTTTTTATTACAGCATCCGAAGAAGAGTTAATAGGATGTTGAACTCATGCCATGACCATAAGCTTTTAGCTCTGATGGATGTTAAGGGGTTTGACCCAGAGGAAGTTACAGTGAAGGTGAAAGACGGGAAGGTTAAAGTATCAGCTGAACATGAGGAGGAGCATAGGACCCTAAGAGGGAAGGAATACAACTACACAAATCTTACCAAGGAGATCAGCTTGCCTCCAGGGGTGAATGAAGAGGAGGTGATGTACACTGTAGGACCTAACAGTTTGGTGAAGATTGAAACTCCACGCAAGTGTTTCCCTTGCCTCCTGAGTCTAATTTGAAGACAGTGGACTCTGAGCAGCAGTAGTACTGTACATGTACATAGTACAAGCAACTCCTCCGGTGTTTTTTAACTCTACCTTTTAAGCATAAGTTGGCAACTGTTCTGACCAGTTTAGAAACAAACGATAGTGCTGCAAAACTACTTGTTTGAGTGCAAGTCTTTTGGTTTCATTTTGAAGGGTTTCTTGTCACTTTGTCAGCAGTCAAAAGAAATAGGGACATTATCCAATATAAAGATAAAAAATGGTTAGAAATACTAAACTATGGTAACTTGTTAGGTAATAAAAGACCCACATAGGTGTAGCGTAATTCCAGAAGCTGGCATTGCCACTGCTCATTGTTTCAGAGATTAAGCCTAGAAGGGCATTATGATCATCTAGTCTGATCTTCTCCATAACACAGGCCATAGAATTTCACCCAATAATTCCTCCATCAAGGCCATAATTTCTGTTTGAGTTATAGCATATCTTTTAGAAAAACATGCAGTCTTGATTTAAAAGCATCAAGTGATGGGAAATTCACCATATCCCTAGGTAAGTTGTTCCAATGGCTAATTTTAATGGTTATTTCTAGTCTGAATATGTGTAGCTTCAGCTTCCAACCTATGGATCTCATTATGCCTTTTTCTGCTAAAAAGCCATCTACTAACAGAAATCTTTTCACTACAGAGGTGATCAAGTCACCTCTTAGCTTCCTTTTGGGTAAACTAAATAGACAGTTTCCTAAGTTTCTTACTATAAGGCATATTTTCCAGACCTTGAATCATTCTTATATCTCTTTCTTGAACCCTTTCCAATTTGTCAGCATCATTTTTGAAGTGTGGACGCAAGACATGGACACAGTGTTCCACTAATGGTCTCACTAATACCACTTCTCCACTGTTCATGCTGTACTTGATACGTTCTCCATTCTACAGCACTGTCGTCAACTGCCTTTGCATTACATTCGCTACGAAAGGGGGTGAAATAAAATAGTCAGTTCCATTCAGACATTTACTGGGCATTATGGACATGAATATTTATATACTTTAGTTTTCTAGGTTATACCATATGCGAATCCGTATATTTTTGGGAGCACAAATAAACAAAAACTAGGATGAGTTGCAAATTTTCTATTGAAATTGTTTCCATTGAAAGAGGAGAAAAAGTGGTGCATTCAAAATCGTGCTGTGATGCCTTATTGGGGTTGTAGTTTTAGGTGCTTTATGTCCATCTTCCATGATGCACCACTTTCTCCTCTCGTGGTGGGAGTGTACCCACTGGACTCCCTGACCATGGTTCAGCATGGGAGATGTAGGCCAGTTAGAGAGCCGAGCCCATACAGGAAAATGGGAGTATAAGGCACAGAACTACAACTCCAATGAGGCATTGCAATGCCCTTTTAGGGCCACAAGAGTCTCACAGACAGAATGCCCAAGGAATTGATGCATTTCCTAGATGACATGGTCCTGCCCCTCCCTGGCCAGCTCCACCCTCTTTCTGGGTTGTGCCAGATGGATCTGGACTGCCTCAGCAGAAGAGAACTTGTAAGCAGTTTGTGCCACCGTTCCCCTGCTCCTGGCAGACTTTCTGCGACCAGAGACCTTCAGCCTGGTTTCCACCAGCAGAAGTGAATGATACTTCCTTGCTTCACAGGTGTGTTGTGGGGGTTTGTGTTTGTAAAGCACCTTGACTAGAGCTGAGCAAAAATTTTAGATTTTTTTTTTTGGCCAAAAAATGCATGTTCAGATTGTTCGAAACATTTCATTTCACAAATTCATTTAGAATTTGCCTAATTGGTTCAACTGAAAAAGATCAGAACATTTTATTTCAACATTTTCAAATTGAAACATTTTGATTTTTCAATTCACAATGACTTTTCTTTTTGAATTTTACTGCCATTTTATTTTTTATAAAAAGTAAAAAAACTTGAGAACCAAAACATTTTGGGTTGAACAAAATGTGTCGATCAACCCCAAAACAATTTTTTTTGACTTAGTTTCATCAAAAATTTGAAAAATGTTATCTTCGGGTTAACCTGGAAGGAATTTCTATTTTTTGGTTCAGTCACTAAATCACAAAATTGGTTATTTGCACAGCTCTCTCTTTGGTATCGCCACACATGCAGGCTTTACTCATGGTTAGGTGACACAATGCTGCACACAACTTGTCCTTGTCTACACTGTCCCAAAAGTCATGGTCAGTATCCTGTCAGCTAACTCGATTCTTTACTGCTGTGTTCAAACAAGGCAAAGTTCTGTAAGGAAGACAAGACCTCCATGACAGATTCACCCACCTCAGCCAGGCATGAGGGATCCTGGATAGTGTGTATGTGTAAATCAGCCCTAATCTGCCCTCTCTGACAGCAGCAGACCCAGAACTGCCAAGAGCAGGACCGCTCCAGGGTTTTTGCCGCCCCAAGCAGCCAAAAAAAAAAAAAAAGTCACGATTGCAATCTGCGGCACTTCTGCCGCGACTCTACCGCCACCGCTTCTTCGGCGGCAATTCAGTGGCAGGTCCTTCCCGCCGAGAGGGAGTGAGGGACCCACTGCCAAATTGCCGTGGAAGAGCCGGACGTGCCGCCCCCCTCCATGTGCCGCCCCAAGCACCAGCTTGCTAGGCTGGTGCCTGGAGCCGGCCCTGGCCAAGAGGGATTGTTGATGAATGCTCTCAGCTCTGCAGGTACAGGAGCAGCGAGCCTAGCTCTCAATACCAGGATCACTGTACCAGCTACTAAGCTCCCTACCCTATGAGGGAGGGGCTGTTTCCCTCTTCACCTCCCTCCTGCTGGCTTACTGCATTTTCACGGGGGGTGGGGATGCTAAGCTGCTGTCCTCCTTGCCACCTTCAACTTGTCTTTTCCAGTTGGGGTGTTTTGGTTGGTTAGCTCCCAGTACTAAAAGAATGGGGAGAGAACAATGCTCCAGGTCAGCCTGATTGACAGGGCGGGCAGGCTAATCAGGGAGTTAGGAGGCCAGGGTGGGTCCCGTCCTCCGTGTGAGCTGGAATTGCCTGGGTATGACAGAGTGGGGCTGAGCTAAGGAGAAAGCAGGGGCGCAAGCTGAGCTGGGGAGCAGAGCCGTGCCAGCCAGAGGGGCCAGAAAAGCTGCCAGCCCAGGAAGCAGGTCAGAGCTGGGAGCAGAGTCATGGAAGCAGCCCACAGGGCAGACCTGTGCTGGGAGGAGAGCTGCAGCCACAGAGCCAGAGACACAGCCCAGGGAGAGCAGATCCTCTGCTGGGAGCAGAGCTGCAGCCACAGAGCCAGAGGAGCCAGAGAAGCAGCCCAGGGGGCTGGAGGCAGAGCAGCAGCATCAGTGCTGAGGCAGAGTGGAGTCGGAACTAGAACAGTGGAGCTGGGGCTGGAGCTGGACCAGTCTGAAGCTGGGTGCGGTGAGCAACTGGGGCCAGCCAAGGTGGGACCCCCTGGGCAAAGGGCCCAGCGCAGAAAGACACCCCCAGCCAAGGGTCCTTGCAGGCCAGATGGGGAGGGGCATCTTAACCCGATGAGGGGCTGATGCTGGGAAGAAGGGTCCCACCACCCAAAGCCCGGAGGTGTGTGGCCACCACCAGAGCAAGTGTCTAACCCACAGCATCCCTGCAGCGCAGCCAGGGCCTGAGAAGGAGGCCTGGGACCTACAAGGAACAAACTGTGAACTGCCCTGACATTCCAGAGACCCTGTTTGTGATGTTCCCTGCCACAGAGCAGGGTGATGTGTTTCCTTTAACCTTTCCCATTTTCCCTTATTCTTTTTTAAAATTAATTAATTAATTAATTAATTAAATAACTTGTATTTACTTTAAATTGTATGTAATGATCAGTGGGTCAGGGAAGTGTCCAGTGCAGAGAGAGCACCCCGGAGTGGGGACACCCTAGCCTCTGTCCTAGGTGACCACAGCAGGGTTGGGGGGTCGAGCCCCCCAGGAATCCTGGGCCCAGCCTTGTCGGGGTTATGAGGACTCTGCCAGACAGGAGAGTGGAAGGGGAATCCTCAAGGGCAGGGAGGCCTCTGGGTAAAGGAAGTTGGAGCGAGGACTCAGATCCTTCCGCTAGCCCATTTCACCAGGGTAGTGCAGAAGCCAGGAAAGTTCCCCACAATAGTGGGACCATTCCCCCACTTACACTCAGATTACTAGCTTCTTGGGAGCGGAGGTGCACAGGTCTCCTCAGCCATCACCCCCAAGCTATTTCTGATCCTCTGGCCCTCCCTCGTTTTTTTTTCCACATGGGGCTCTTTACTACACCTAGCAGGTTCATTGAGGGGGGGATGCAGGTAGCTCCCCATATCTAGGCCCCATAAGACTGTGGGGGCCTTTGAAACAGCAGCAGGAGATTCCGCATACAGTCAGTTGTGGCGGCCCTATCAGCCACATTGACTCATAGTCTTTAAGGTCAGAAGGGACCATCATGATCATCTAGTCTGACCTCCTGCACTTTGCAGGCCACAGAATCTCACCCACCCACTCCTGTGATAGACCCATAACCTCTGGCTGAGTTACTGAAGTCCTCAAATAATGATTTAAAGACTTCAAGTTACAGAGAATCCACCCTTTACACTAGTTTAAATCTGCAAGTGACCCCTGCCCCATGCTGCAGACAAAGGCAAAAACCCCCGAGTCTCTGCCAATCTGACCTGGGGAAATTTCCTTCACGACCCCAAATATGGCGATTAGTTAGACCTTGAGCATGTGAGCAAGACCCACTAGATAGACACCTGGGAAAGAATTCTCTGTAGTAAGTCAGAGCCTGCCCCATCTAGTATCCCATCACCAGCCGTTGGAGATATTGCTGCTAGCAGTCGCAGATCAGCTACATTCCATTGTAGGCAGTCTCATCATACCATCCCTTCCATAAATTTATCAAGCTCAGGCTTGAAGCCAGTTAGTTTTTTTGCCCCCTTGGCTGTTGATGATGCAGGAGGCTACTTGGTGAGATTTTCACGTGCTCTCAGGAAGAAAAAGGAGAGAGGGAGTCTGACAACATCATTCTCCCTGCCTCACATTTTACAAAAAGTAACACTCTAGCGTGGTGCAGCACTTGAAGGACAAAGCACTTTTATTTCTAAGGCTCCCACACATATTGAACAGCAGTTACCAGCAGATGTAAGAACAACTAAAAGCATTTCCTGCTTTAGGATAGAACCGAATCAATAGCCCGGGATTTGATGGAAACATTTTCATATTGAAAGAGGCAGAAAGGCATCAATACACACTTTTAGCAAAGTGTTAACAAAATATTTAGACCAGTTGCCTAGCAGCTTGGTAGGTATTTGCCACTGCAGATCTCACTTGGCTCTCTAGTTTTCTGACTGTCGTGTATCATCACTGTAAAATCCTAGAGTTCTTTTTATTGCTGTTCTAAGCAGAGGCAGGAGGATTTGGGAGATATAGTGGTCTTGAAATGCTGGGACTGCAGATCTGCTCAGGGATTGCATTTGATGCAGCAGATTCGTGCCCCCTGCATCCCAAGTAGAATTCACCCCTAGGGAAAAACCGGCTGCATTTCCACTCCCTCATGGGTTGTGCCCGGAGAGGGCAGCTTTATTTTACATTAGGACTCCATAGGAGCAGGTGCAGGCAGGTTGCACTATTCCTGGCTGCATGCTTAAGGCCACTCCCCAAACAGCACCACCTTGTTTTCAGGCTGAACTGGTCCCCAGTAAGCCTCCTGGAGGAGGGAAGAAAAGGTGGCAACCTCTTTCTGCTGCAACCTCCCCTCGCCCCGCCCCGCCCCAATGCAACCCCTCAAGCAGGGTGTCCTGTTCACTCTGATTTATGCTGGAATAAAGCAGGAATGAATCTGGGCCTCTAGGTTAACTGAACCAGCAATGTGGGTGGTAGATTGGGTGGCAGTGTCACTAGGCAAGATGTGTAGCTTTAAGAGCGTAGCTGAAAAAAAATTGCATAATAATGAGCTTTCCATAGTAGTCACATGAGATGTGACTGGCTGAGCAGCATACTCTTTATCCATAGTACAGATGCAGAATGGACAGCAGCAGCCCAAGCTTCCTGTCCTGCCCTGCTGGCAACATGCCTCTTGAGCAACTCTGGTGTTCGTAAGCCTGGAAGCTTCGTCTCTGCCCTTTTATTGTTACAGCTGGTTTCCCAGAGATACTCAAGTATAGAAAACAAAGTCCTGTCTCAATGTTCAGAAGCAGGTTAAGGTTTTACAGGTTACACTGATGGCCAAATAAGAGAACAAAGGTTACAAGGGGAGTGAGTAAACAACTACCTATTTCACCATGGAGTTCAGAGAAGACCCTCCCTCCCCCAACCCCATCTCCTCAGGCTAGTCACACACCCTGCAGGAAAGATGCTAAAAAGAGACAAAGGCTTCTGCTATAATATGCTCCCAAAAGGTCTGGTCATTCCACTGGTCTGGAATGTTCCAGAAGCATCTTTAGCGAAGGCACAGAATTCCAGGGAACAACCTGCTAGGGCTGAGGTGTTGGGAGCTTGTTCCTTGGAACTGGATGAGGGTTATTTTGACCTTGACACACTAGATGATTTAGTGTCAATGAGATTTATGTGCCTCCTCTAGCATACATTCAGCATCCCAGGTATCATATAAGAAGTTGTTGAAATGGAACTTTAGCTGTACATAAAGCTTGATGCAGAATTGCCAGCCCCACAGGTTCAAAAATCATGAGACTTTAAAAAAAAGATTATATTGTATTTTTTGCTCTGCCTTTTGGTTTTTGAATGCCCCCTGCCCATTGTGTGTGTGTGTGTGTTGCCAACTCTCCATAATGTATTGGGTATCGTGATTTTGGCCTCCACTCCAGGAGCTCTCACTCCTATCTGTGCCTGTTACCCCGCCCAGCAGTTAATTCTGTCCCCCAATCTCCAAATCAATCCTGCCCCCCAGCCCCCACATCAGTTCTGCCGCTCAGTCCACAACCAGCCCCCTAGCGATTCAGCTCCCATTCAGCCCCCCATGGCTGCTGCCCCCCAAATCCCCACCCATCCCCTGGATCAATTCTGCCCTTCA
The DNA here is from genome assembly GCF_002925995.2 of Terrapene triunguis. Taxonomy (NCBI): domain Eukaryota; kingdom Metazoa; phylum Chordata; order Testudines; family Emydidae; genus Terrapene; species Terrapene triunguis. The sequence continues at coordinate 79,455,358 of NW_020664409.1, forward strand.
TATCAGTTCAACACCCACCACCACCACTACCACTACCATGAAGCCTCACCTCTGCTCCTCCTGGGGGGTCTCTACATCCCCCTTCCAGGACTTGGGGGAAGGGTGGCTGTAGCAGGGTCTCTTCTTCCCCTTTCAGGCTGGGGAGCAGCTGTAGGGGTTCTTTCCACATACCCCTGCCCCTTCCCAGGCTGGGTGCTGCAGGGGGGCGGGGGAGGAGCAGAGGCCTTGTTTGGCTGCTCACAGGATGGGAGAGGGGAGCAGAGCCACTCTGAGCTGTTGGGCTCTTTGCTTCCTCCTCTCCCACCCTCCTGTGAGAGTGGTATCCAGGTCTCTTCCCCCCGCTCCCACTAATTGGGTTTTATTTATCGATTCACACGGCTGAGTCATGAAATGGATCCAGTTCCCCAGAGCCAAGCACCATCTCCCACCAGTGCCTCTTCCTCTTCCGCCATCCCTCATGCCAGGACCTCTGTCTCACCAGGCTCCTGTGTCTCCAGTGCCTGCGAGGTGTCTGCCTGGCATAGCTGCACCAGATCTATGGGGGGTCTTGTCTGCCAGGTTCTGGGCCATCATGTCTGTCCTGCACAGCATCAGAATCTTAATGATCTTGTAGCGGTTGAGTTGCCTTGCATCATGCAGAGTGCTGTGACCCTCCCTTTTCTGGGAGTTGACATCCACGCCAGTGTTGATCAGATGCTCCATGAAATCCACCTGCCCCGTCCAGGTCGCCATGTGCAGAGGGGTGCTCATTAGCTTACCTTTCAGGTCTTCAGCAGCCCTGATTGGCTGTTCTACCCCAGGAGGCAGGCAGGTGGGAAAAGCAGCCAATCAGAGGGGGTTTCCCCGAGGCAAGGTTGAAATTCGCTAGAGGACTGGAGCTTCTCTTGCTGTCCCCAGACAGGCTCCTGCACTGGCTGCACTCCGTCACTTATGAAAAACGTCACAAGAGCTGGCAACTCTGTTGTGTATTGTGACACATGGCCAGAAAGAGTTAAGCAGTTTGCAGGCTAATTGACCCAGATTCAAACCTTTAGATAATGTTTGTGTTTTTGTGTGTTTACATATATATTGTTCGAGGTTAACAATGTAATCAGACAGTCCTGTCTATGGTGTATTCTGTTAATTCAGAGATCAAAAGGAAATCTTAACATTTAAATGAACTGTAAACATAGAGATATCACTGTATTTATCTCTCTTTGAAATGTATAGCAAATCACCTGCGAATGGTGGAAAACAGGCAATAGCCTTATGTTAATCCCTGTAGCTAATTACGGGTGATGCTTAGGAAATGGGTCTACTTCAAAGTCTCCATGATTGCCTATTGTTCACCTAAGGATTCTGAGCTGTCAGAAGAAGGCCTGGCGCTGTATAAAGATGTCTTGGGTCCTGATCCTTTTTATCTCAGATCTGCTTGATGCTTCATGTAAGGGAAGCTTAAGTTGTAAGACTAAGGGTATGTCTACACTACGAGAGTAGTTCGATTTTACTTAAAGCAAATTTGTGGAACCGATATTACAAAGTCGAACGTGTGTATCCACACTAAGGACTGTAATTCGACTTTGTGAGTCCACACTAACGGGGCAAGCATCGACATTGGAAGCGGTGCACTGTGGGCAGCTATCCCACAGTTCCCGCAGTCCCCGCTGCCCATTGGAATTCTGGGTCGAGCCCCCCATGCCTGCTGGGGCAAAAAATGTGTCGAGGGTGGTTTTGGGTAACTGTCGTCATTCAACCCTCACTCCCGCCCTCCCTCCGTGAAAGCGCCGGCGGGCAATCAGTTCGCACACTTTTCTGGTGATTGACAGCGCGGATGCCACAGCACTGCGAGCATGGAGCCCGCTGCGATCATCGCTGCAGTTATGGCCGTTGTCAACACCTCGCGCCTTATCATCCACCTTTTTCAGAGGCAGATGCTGAGAAATCGGGCGAGGAGGCTACGGCAGCACGGTGAGGACATTAAGTCTGAGAGGGACACAGACCTCTCACAAAGCACGGGACCCCGCGCCGTGAACATCATGGTGGCAATGGGTCATGTTGATGCTGTGGAACGGCGATTCTGGGCCCGGGAAACAAGCACGGACTGGTGGGACCGCATAGTGCTGCAGGTCTGGGATGAATCACAGTGGCTGCGAAACTTTCGGATGCGTAAGGGAACTTTCCTGGAACTTTGTGAGTTGCTGTCCCCTGCCCTGAAGCGCAAGGACACCCGGATGCGAGCAGCCCTGACTGTCCATAAGCGAGTGGCCTTAGCCCTCTGGAAGCTTGCAACGCCAGACAGCTACCGGTCAGTCGCGAACCAATTTGGAGTGGGCAAATCTACCGTGGGGGTTGCTGTGATGCAAGTAGCCAACGCAATCGTTGAGCTACTGCTCTCAAAGGTAGTGACCCTGGGAAACGTGCAGGTGATCATAGATGGCTTCGCTGCGATGGGATTCCCAAACTACGGTGGGGCTATAGATGAAACTCACATCCCTATCCTGGGACCGGACCACCAGGCCAGCCAGTACATTAACCGAAAGGGCTACTTTTCAATGGTGCTGCAAGCACTGGTGGACCATAGGGGACGTTTTACCAACATCAACGTCGGATGGCCAGGCAAGGTTCATGATGCTCGCGTTTTCAGGAACTCTGGTCTGTTTAGACGGCTGCAGGAAGGTATTTACTTCTTGGACCACAAAATAACTGTTGGGGATGTGGAGATGCCTATAGTGATCCTCGGGGACCCAGCCTACCCGCTAATGCCCTGGCTCATGAAGCCCTATACAGGTGCCCTGGACAGTGAAAAAGAACTCTTCAACTACCGGCTGAGCAAGTGCAGAATGGTGGTGGAGTGTGCTTTTGGACGTCTGAAGGGGAGATGGAGAAGCTTACTGACTCGCTCTGATCTCAGCAAAACCAGTATCCCCATTGTTATTGCAGCTTGCTGTGTGCTCCACAATCTCTGTGAGAGCAAAGGGGAGACGTTTATGGCAGGGTGGGAGGTTGAGGCAAATCGCCTGGCTGGTGATTACACCCAGCCAGACAGCCGGGCGATTAGAAGAGCCCAGCGGGATGCGCTGTGCATCCGGGAAGCTTTGAAAGCTAGGTTCCAGAGTGAGCAGGGTAACCTGTGACTATTAAGTTTGTTTAAACAGAAGCTGAACCTGCCCCCGTTTCTTTACCCAGTTAATGTTGACTATCCTCTCCAGTTACCAACCCCCTTCCCCCCCCTTCCAACACTCCTTTAAAAATAAAATAAATGAAACTTTGTTCATTAACACCGTTTTCTTTATTAAGGATTTCGTGGTAAACTGTTGAAACTGGGACGCAGACTGTGGTGGGGAGCGGGCGTAGTGATGGAAAGAACGCTTCTAAACTCGAGGAATGACAGGCTCCTGCTCCTAGAGCGGTCCGCAGTGGTGGACTGGTTGTTTCAACAGAGCCTGCCACCCCTCCTGTTCGGAACTCTGTGTGTGTGGGCTATGTGACTTTGTGGCGGGGGAGGGCGGTTACAGATCCCCTGCTGCGTGGCTCTGTCATCCAGGCTAAGGACCGCTGCATAAGATCTGTAACCGCCCTCCCCCGCCACAAACTCACATAGCCCCCCCACACAGAACATGAAAACCACCTCCCAGACTGACCAGGGTGCCTAGTGACTGCAATGTGTGTGTGACCTTCTGCTGAACCTGCCCCCGTGTCTGTACCCTGGTAAAGGTGACTGTCCTCTCCAATTACCAACCCCCTTCCCCCCCTTCAAACACACTCTACTCTAAAAGAACATGACGGAAACAGTAATTAACAGAAACGTATTTTTTATTAACAACTACACAGTTAGGGGATGAAACTGGGACGGGGGCTTGGGTGAGGTGCTTTTGGAGTGAAGGAAAGGACTTATCAAATCTTTGGGAATGAGAGCCTTCTGCTACTTGAGCAGTCTGCAGGGGTGGAGTGACTGTTTTCATGGCCCCTGTCGCCCCTCCTTCTTGGGACTTTGGGTGAGGGGGGGATGGGACTTTGTGGCGGAGGAGGGCGGTTAGAGATAGAATGCAGCGGGGCTCTGTCCTCCTGTCTCCGGTCCTGCAGAACATCTACAAGGCGCCGGAGCATGTCCGTTTGCTCCCTCATTAGTCCAAGCAGCGTTTGAGTCGCCTGCTGGTCTTCCTGCCGCCACCTGTCCTCCCGTTTGCTGTGTGATCGCTGGTATTGCGACATGTTCTCCCTCCACTGGGTCTGCTGTGCCGGCTCGGCTCGGGAGCAGCCCATAAGTTCTGAGAACATCTCATCCCGTGTCCTTTTCTTTCATCGCCTGATCTGCGCCAGCCTCTGGGAGGGGGATGCCGGGGTAGCTCGGGAGACACTTGCAGCTGTGGGATGGGAAAAAGGGAGTGAATTCCTCACAAAGATACAGTTTTGCGAACAATGAATATAGTCTTTCTCTGTGAACAAGACCATGCACAGTACCTATCACATGCGCACTCAGTACAAGGTCGAATTTTCGGCCTTCCCATTGAGTGCCTGGGGTCTTGCTGTACAGATCATACAAGCGGGGCTGGACAACGGAATTCGGCTAGCAGGCGGACATGGTAAGCCGTAGACTTTTGGCTGCTTAAAGCTTAATTTATAGCAGTGCCCTCCTTTCACGTTCCAAGCAATGCTCCTAGCGTTGGCCAGTTCCTGCTGCCGGCAATCCAGCCAGCATGAACTCTGCCCCGTCCCACCTCCCTCGTGGCTGTCCCCGGGAAAGATCCCTGCATGCTGCCCCTGTCCCGCCTCCACCACGTGGCTGTAAACCGCTGGTTACAGTTATGTAAAGGAACAGGCAATCAGTCCCAATACTAACATTCCCCTAATTCAAAGCAGGTCACCATGAGTGATATCACTCTGATGAGGATTTCGGAGACAGAGAAAGTCCGCATGCTGCGTGAATGCCAGCAAACACCAGGGCCGTATGCCGCCATGCTTTGCAAGGCAATGATCCCGGAGTACTTGCGGCTAGCCTGGCGCAGAAAAGTTTCCTACCATGGAGGACGCAATAAGGCCGCTCTCCCCAGGAACCTGATGCAAAGGCTTTCACAATACCTCCAGGAGAGCTTCGTGGAGATGTCCCAGGAGGATTTCTGCTCTATCCCCGGACATATTGACAGAATTTTCCAGTAGCTGCACTGGCAAGGACTAAAAACTAAAGCGCCTAGGGCAAACTAATCATGAAAAACCGGACATGTTTACAAACTTTTCCAGTAGCTGCACTGGCAAGGACTAAAAACTAAAGCGCCTAGGGCAAACTAATCATGAAAAACCCATTGTTAAGATACCATTCCTATTCTGTTCAAAATAAATGTTTAAAACACTTACCTACTGATCCTTCCCCTGATTCACGGTCGGGGTTACCGCCTTGGGAGGGTTGGTAGGGGATCTCCGTGAGGGTGATGAAGAGATTCTGGCTGTCGGGGAAATCGGCGTTGAAAGCGCTGTCGACTGCCTCGTCCTCCTCATCTCCTTCCTCATCTTCCCCGTCCGCAAACATCTCCGAGGAAGCGGCCGTGGATAATACCCCATCGTCAGAGTCCACGGACAGTGGTGGAGTAGTGGTGGCGGCCGCACCTAGAATGGAATGCAGTGCCTCGTAGAAACGGCATGTCTGGGGCTGGGATCCAGAGCGTCCGTTTGACTCTTTGGTCTTCTGGTACCCTTGTCTCAGCTCCTTGATATTCACACGGCACTGCGTTGCATCCCGGCTGTATCCTCTCTCCGTCATGGCTTTTGAGATCTTCTCATAGATCTTCGCATTCCGTTTTTTCAATCGCAGCTCCGAAAGCACGGACTCATCGCCCCACACAGCGATCAGATCCAAGACTTCCCGATCAGTCCATGCTGGGGCCCTCTTTCTATTCTGTGATTGCATGGCCATCTCTGCTGGAGAGCTCTGCATCGTTGCCAGTGCTGCTGAGCTCGCCACGATGTCCAAACAGGAAATGAGATTCAAACTAGCCAGACAGGAAAAGGAACTCAAATTTTCCCGGGGCTTTTCCTGTGTGGCTGGTGGCTGGTCAGAGCATCCGAGCTCGGACTGCTGTCCAGAGCGTCAACAGAGTGGTGCACTGTGGGATAGCTCCCGGAGCTATTAGCATCGAATTCCATCCACACCTACCCTAATTCGACATGGCCATGTCAAATTTAGTGCTACTCCCCTCGTCGGGGAGGAGTACAGAAATCAATTTACAGAGACCTCTATGTCGAAATAAATAGCTTCGTTGTGTGGACGGGTGCAGGGTTAATTCGAGTTAATGCTGCTAAATTCAACATAACCTCCTAGTGTAGACCAGGCCTGAGATCTCCAGTCCTATCTGGATCACCATGAATATGAATATTGGCCTATAACCTGTGGACTAATTCTGAAATAAATCTTTGCAACTACAAAGCTCACCAGCTCTACTATGAATCTGATCTCAGAACTGTACTGATGTCTGTATGTATACTGATCTTTTAACCAATACTCTCTCTCTCTTTTCTTTTTTAATACATTTTAGTTTAGTTAATAAGGACTGACTGTAAGCGTGTATTTGGGTAAGATCTGGAATATTCATTAACCTGGAAGGTAATGTGTCTAATCCTTTGGGATTGGTAGAACTTTCTTAGATGATGAATAAGATTTTCAATAATCCTCATCATATTTGACTTGGGTATCTGGGTGGAGGCCTAAGGTTGGGTTGCTTTAAGGGAACTGTGTTGTTGGCTTCTGGATAATCAGTAAGGTATTACAGAAGCTGTTTTGTGCTGGTTTGGTAAATCTAAGTATTGGAATATCCACCAGCTTCAGGGATTGTCTGCCCCATTCTTTGCAGTTCACTCTAATTGAGTAACTTCAGTGCGGCTCCCCTGGGATCGCGGTCACATGTGTGCACATGGATTGTTCTGGTAGCATGGTTCTCACACTGTTGCCTGTGGACATCCAGTGTCGTGCCAAGCCCGGCCTGGTGCTCCACAGTGTGAAACATGTTGAGAAACCAGGGGTAGGGCACTGGTTGTTGGGAGTCTGAGTCCATAAGAGACTCTCTCTCTTACAAAGCAGTCCACAGAGTGAAAAGCTGGAAAGCCATTGCACTCATTCTGTGATGACAGCTCTTGTTAACAGGAATTACCTGGTGGGCACAAGAGAAGAGAATGTGTCAACGAATCCCATCGATCAGCGACTTCAGGTTTTCAACATGTTTGTACTCCTACAAGAATCAATAGCACAACTATCTCTGCCTGCTCCTTATTCTCACTACTAGTCTCAATCTTTTAACATTATGGCCAGTGGGTTCAAACTCAGGTACTTACATCCATATTTGAAATACCTAAATAAAAATAGCCTTGTTTTCAGAGGTATTTTTCATTCATGAAATCTGTCAGTTAGCCAGTTCTTAATCCATTTAACATGTTTTATTGATATGTTACTTTTTTTATATCAGAATGTCGTACACAACTAAGTCAAACACCTTATAAAAATCTAGTATATTAAAATCTACCCAGTTACCTTTATCAGCCAAACTTGTAGTCCCATGAAAGAAAGAAAACACATTTGACAAAACCTACTTTACATAAAAACATGTTGACTGACATTATATCCCCATCCTTTAATTCATTATGAATTATAGCTCATATCAGCTTTTCCATTATTTTGCATAGGATTGCTGTCAGGGTAACTGCCCTATTTTTTATCCAGGTCATCTTACTTACTTTTTTTGAATATTGGCATAACATTAGCACGCTTCCAGTTTTCCAGAATTTCCCCAGTATTCCAAGATTTATTAAAAATTAACATCAATGAGCCAGAGATCTCCTCAGCCAACTCTTTTAGGACTTGAGAACAAATTACCCAGGCCTGCTGATTTAAAAATGTTTATCCCTAGATGATGTTGTTTAACATCTTGGTAACTAGAAAATACTTCCTTATCCTCATATGATACAAGTACATCATCCTGCTTTTTTCAAAACATTTATTGAATACTTTTGCCTTTTCTGTTTCATTAACACTTTTGCCATCTTCATCTAGTACAGTAGTTCTCAAACTTTTGTACTGGTGATCCCTTTCACATAGCAAGCCTCTGAGTGCGACACCCCTTATAAATTAAAAACACTTTTTTAATATATTTAACACCATTATAAATGCTGGATGCAAAGCAAGGTTTGGGGTGGAGGCTGACAGCTCGTGACCCCCCATGTAATAACCTCGCAACCCTCTGAGGGGGTCTCGACCCCCAGTTTGAGAACCCCTGATCTAGTAATGGGTGTATATCATTATTAGGATATCTAGCAATTGCTCACCCCATCTTGCACACCTGCAGCTTCCATTGACTTCAATGGGTGCTCAGCACTTGAAAATCCAGTCTACTATTCAGGTATATAACCTGGGATTTAGGAGCCTATCTTTAGCAACCCAAATTTGAAAAATATGTCCTGGAAGATTTTGTTTATCTACTGTACAGGTGCAGCAGGGATAGCAGCAGCACAAGCTTTTCCTCATGTTCTGTTAATATGGCTTAATCCTGACCTAGAGGGCCCACCTATAGGGTCAGAGTTTACTTCACTCCCCATTCCCACTCACTCCTTGGCCTTTCTGTTGGCAACCACCACAAAACTGCCATCAACTTTTAGTCACTATTGACATGGAATGGATTTGAACCAGTAACCTAGAGATGAAATGTGCACAGTTCAGTAGGGAATCACATTTCAGTGATTAAAACAGGTAGTAAGATAAACTGACTGGTTTTCTGATTGACTTACACATTATAAGCTCCAGAATAGCCATTTTTCTATTGATTAGTGTGACGGGGCATCTGCCCCCCACTGGCCCTGATAGGGTTAAAACCTAGGCTGGAGGGCTGCAAGGAAACAGCCAATTAGGACAGTGGCTGCAGCCAATTAGGGCAGCAGCTGGACCAGCCAATCAGGGCCCAGCCAGCCCATATAAAAGGAAGCTGCAGGACAAAGCAAGTCAATCTGCTGCAGGAAGCCTAAGCAAGGGGATGGGTTTCCTAGAGGGCTGTAGCACTGGCCCTGTGAATAGGGCTGCTAGGACTTGCAGGCCCAAGGCCCTGGGAAATGGGTGAAGGATCCAGAGGCAGGAGCTAAAGGTGCTGGGGCTGAGGGGAAGTGGCCCAGGGGATTGAGACTGACTGGTAAAGAAAGGAGGAGCAGCAAGAAGCTGTTTACAGGGTCCCTGGCTGGGACCCAGAGTAGTGGGTGGGCCTGGGTTCCCCTTCTCTTTTCTCTCTCTCCTCCCCTCCCCCGCCACACACTCACTGCGGTAGAAGGGGCCGGGCTATGGACTGCCAAGCCGCTGTGAGGAGCAGCTAGATGGTTGCAGAAGGAGTCCCCACAGAAGTGGGGAACCCAGATTGTGACATGTCTGGAGGGCTGTGCCAGGAAGCAGAGGCAGTGAGACTGGAACTGCAGTGGGTCTGCAGGTGGAGACAAAGATGGGAGAGCCACCACCACCCATATAGATGCTGTAAGTTTCCAATCATATCACTCCTTTTCCACAACGTTTATTCACCTAAGATTAAGTCTCCCTAAGTGATTGAATAGAAAGTCCAAGGAGTCAGCAGCACAGAAATTCATGAACTCTCACAAAGGAAGAAAAATATAATTCTAAATGTTGTGCTAAGTTGTTGACCAGAGCTAATTCCCAAAACACCCAGGTGCCAGTGTGGTGAGTGACCCCATGACAATTTGCCTGTCCCTGTGCCTCCCCCAGCTGCCAAACAGTTGTGGCTGGTGAGTGCTAAGCACCCACAATCTGTCCCCCGCGCCCCCCCCCCATTGGTGCTTGAGCCCTGGAGTATCCAAGGCCTCAGCGCCTGTGCCTCTTACTGTTTAAACTCAAAGATGATATCAGAGTTGAGAGATTAAGATCTATATTCTAGAGAAAATTCCTTAGTGCGTTTTGTATGATTAAAAAAAAGTTAGTCTAGACTGTATCCTTATGCCTCAAAGTAGCATCTCTATTACCTTCTCTGCAATAGAAATTAATCATTCTGAGAGTCAGTAGCTTGTGTCTTGTGAAACAGCTAGCGGCCATGCACAAAAGTGCTCTGAATAGAGCTCATGCATACCAGATTCTGCTTTGCTAAATAAACACATCTTTGGAAACCTACTGTACTAGCACATATTAGGTGCAGTTACATAAATGTTTCTTCTAAAAAGACATGATTTTACCACTAGGTGGCATATGTTTTTATAAAACAAACATCACAGTATGTCTCTACAGATTTAGTTAAAGAAACCTCCAGAAAATAATAAAAAATACTGATGCTCAAAAAGAAGTTACGCTGGTAAAAATTACAATTTATTTTTTTCTCATGTAACATTAATAGCAACTGTTATGGGTCAGGGTAGCTGCCATCTTCCATTCAGAATAAATGTGAAGATTCCATAGTAATAGTGCCCTTGTTTCAGCACCTAACACACAAAAGAACAGACACATGGATGTGCTGAATCACGTAGCCCAAGAGTTTTAAAATTCAGCGGCTGGGACTTTGGTGAAAGTGTTTTGTGGATGTGTGAGAGACAGAACAAGCTGGAGGAAGGCAGACAGGAAGAGACCGGGGACAGCCTGAACAAGCATGTTGTCTAACGAGGCTTGGTAGAATTTGGTTTATTTAAAAAAAATTTGGATAATATTGATGCTTATTTTAAGCAATTCTCTCCCCCCGCCCTTTTTTTTTTTTGGTCAACTTATATGTTGCAGGATATTGTGGCATGGGGAAATCAGAAAAAATATTTAATTGCAGTAGATGCTGAGATTCAAAGTTAAAACTACCTAAATGGCACCCCTGCTTCAGCTCCACCAACAGCAGCAGTATAACATGTTTTGTACACATTAAAAGGAGGGACTCTAAAGTTCTCAAGCAGGCAGAGTAAAAGAGATGCTATCTGTAAATTTCCATTATTATTGATGGAAATATTTTTCTGGTGCTTTGAATGTGTACATAAAATACATGTTCAATAACATTTACTGAAAAAATCTAATCCTTACAAGCCTACATATGAACCTGCAAGTTTTTTGAGAGCTTTCTGGGTCTGGTGCTGGCAAAAGAGGCTTGGGGTTATAATTAAGGCTACGACTTTGTCATGGACGTTTTTAGTAAAAACTAGAGACAGATCATGGGCAAAAAAACAAAAAATCATAGAAGCTGTGACCTGTCCCTGACTTTTACTAAAAACATCCCTGACAAAATGGGGAGGGAGGAGGGTCCAGCACCCTGCCCGCCCCACAGTGGCTGGGAGCTGCAGGGACCCCATTGCCCAGTGGCTGGGAGGGGTCTCCCTGTGGGACTGGAGCTGAGGGGTTCCCCCCACTGCCCTGAAGGGCTGGGAGCTGTGATGGGTGTGTGTGTGTGTGTGTGGGGGGGGGGTTCCCCGCTGCCCACAGCGGCAGGGGAGCTTAAGGGGGGACCTGCTAATGGCAGAGGCTGGGGAACTGCAGGAACCCCTGCCCCCAGCCACTGAGCAGCTCCGGCATCTGGGAGCTGCATGGGGCCCACGGTAGCTGAGCAGCTCTGGGGTCCCTCTGCAAGCGCTGCTGCTGACTGGGAGCTGTAGCGGTGGCTGGGCAGCTCAGGGGTTGCTGCCAGCGGTGGTAGCTAGTCCGTCGGGGGGGGCTGGGCTGCTGCAGGGCCCCCGCTGCCAGCAGTGGCTGGTCAGCTGCAGGGCATTCAATGTCATGGAGGTCGCTGGAAGTCACGGATTTCATTACTTCTGTGACCTCCATGACCCAATCTTGGCCTTAATTATAACCAAAGAAACTATCCCCTCTGCATTTAGAAAAGCAGGACTTTGTACATTACTTGTAAATAAACAAGATTTCATCAGAGAGAGTGCCAGACTCCATCAGTTTCCGCTCCCAACTAAAACACCCTTGGAGCCCTGAACTTTGACTGGCCACTCTGGTCAAAAAGGGGTAATAAATATTTAAAAAAAAAAAAGCAATGTGTTATACATTAAGTTACAAGACTATATTATAATAGGACTTAATCCTGTAACACTTACGTTAGTCCTTACCAATGAGAGTAGTTCCATTCATTTTGGTGGGATTGCTTATGTAAGGGCTATTAGCAAAAAGAAAGAGTTTACTGGACTGTTCTTATTCTACATTGCAAATATAATTTTTAAGATGTATTCCTCAGCTTACTCTTGTGGAAAAAATGCTCTCTGGGCCAAATTTGCTTTCCTTACACAGGCAATATGTCCTTTGACTTCACTGACATCAGTTGGATTTCTGCCCATGTGAAGACTCTGATTTGGCCTATTAACATAAAGGTTACTCTGTTAGAACATCCCTGATACTAGAGAGCTTGCTGCATTATCAGAAGTTTATAAATATAGTACAAAGTACTTTTAATGAAAGGTCACTTAAGGATATTGCCTCAGTGTCTTGTGGTTGATGTATGGGTATGTAGGAGCTTTTTTTACTTCAGTGCAGTTATATGGAGAGCTATGTAGATATGATTCCACGTTAATTTCACTCAAACATTTTTAATTCTGGGGTGAATTGTATGACCATGTGAAGGTGCAGGCAGGTACAATAGCTTCTCCTGATGTAGCTCTGCCAATGCACCTCAGTCCTGGCCGGTAATACCCTGGTAACTACAGTCCTGGGCAGGCACCTCTCTCTTTAGTTGAGACTACAAGTTGCACTAAATCGGATGTGACTTTTGTAAGTGGGCAAATGCCCAAGAAAGCTATCCCTCCCCAAATTCACTGGACAGTCCTATCCTTTATAGATCTGCCTTTAATCCTGCGAGTTTGGATAGTTAGAGTCCTGGATTTATTTCAGGCCTTATGAGGCCTGATGACATTGTGCAACAATATGGGAGTATGGTGTCATCCTGCACTGATACATTTTGTGGTTAATCAAATCCTGATGCTACTTCATAAATTTGTTTCTTTTCCCTGCAGGGTAAAGTCAAATAGAAATAGGTGGGAAGCTTAGTTCAATCATTTGACTTGTGACTAAAGTCAAATTTAACTCACAGGTGAAAGAGTAAAGTAATAAATTAACCTAATAACATTTAATCCTTTTGGCTCCCTAAACTTGCATGTTCTCCTCCATCGCCCATAGATAAAAACACTATAATTTAAAAAACATTTGCTTGTAGGTTCAAATATACTTGGACACTGTGAGGTGTCCACCCCACACAGAACTGGAAGGGATTAAGGTGGCCAGGTAGATCTATTAATTGCCCAAGCTGCACTAGACAAGAAGCCAGGGAGGGCTGGGACCTAACTGCTGACAGTACCCAGCTGAAGAGGAAGTAGCAGGGCCTAAAAAGCCAGGGAGCTGGCAACAGAAAGGGGCTGCAGTCACTCCTTGGGAAGAGGGTTTGGAGCTGGTACACCAAGAGGGGAACCAGGAGTTATAGGAAACAGTCCAGGAAAGGAGCAGTGAGGACTGGGAGAGTAAAGCCCAGAACTGTTGGGTTGAGGATCCCTGGACTGGAACCCAGAGTCGTGGGTGGGCCTGGGTTCCCCTACTGGCCACTAGGGAAGTGGCACCATCAGGGCAGCACTGGAGAAGACCTCCTGGGACTGTTTGTGCAGAATGACTCTGGGTAAACCCCCACGAAAGGAAACCACATAGTGGCCTGGCTGGAGGGCCAAGTCACAAAGAGGAGTCTGCGGTTCCTGGAGTGAGGGGGGCCACAGGGCAAGATGACAGAAGAGATGCCACCAGAGGGGGGGTGCAGCACCTGGCAGAGCTAATCCCCAGGAGGAGGTGCCAGCTGTGGTAAGTGAGCCCTGTGACCAACTGGTGGAGAATGTGGGCACACAGTCACCCCTCATACAAGGGGGTTGAGAGACTGTGGTGGACTGAATAAACTGAATAAGGCAGTCACTCCTGATACAAGGGGAGTGAAAAAGGCCACGACAGGGAAAGAAAGAAGAGACAATGGAGCTGCAGTGTTGGGAAGCCTTTTGTGCAGAGGGCTCTTATATCCTCCTAGGTTGGACTCCAGATTCGTTGCCCCTACAGAAGGGGGGGATGACAAACAAGGACAGATCCTGGCTCTGCTGAGGCAGGTGCTGGAGAACCAGCAGACACAGTGGGAGGCCCAGATGTACCTGCAAAACTATTTGGCACAGCTGGCTGAACAGTAGCTGCATTTACTTAACTTCCTGCAGGAGGAAGTTAGTAGCGGCTGCAAAGAGTGAAATTGTAAAGGAGGTAGCTGGGTTAGGAGGCCAGAGGCCCAGCCCAAGGAGTGTTATGCCTGTGGAGGGGACACCTGGAAAGACTATGCCCCTACCTGTACAGAATCCTGCAGGAAAGAAGCAGGAGTCGTCGTAAGGGGTGCTGGGGAAGGCTGCAGTCACTCCCTGAGAAAAGGGAGGTGTGTTTGGGGGGCTGCAGAGATGAGATGCCTAATGTTACTCCCTGGAAGGAGGGCGGGAAGAAATTGGCAAACCCAGAGGAGTGGGGAGGCCTAGGAGGTATGGATGCAGCTCACAGAAAAGCAGCAAGATGCAGAGAACAGACCTTGGCTGTTGTGTAGAGTGTCCGTGAGGCAGAACGCAGAGTAGAAGGTGGGCCCAGTGAAGTGGAAGACTCCCTGAGACTGCTGGAGACCAGGAACCTGGATTACCTCTCCCTAACCGCTTGCCTTGGAAGGGGAAACCATGAAGTGACCTGGAGGGCGGGCTAGGTCACCAAGAGGCTGCAACAGTTCCTAGAGTGAGAGAGGGACTGCAGACAAAGAGGTGGAGGGATGGAATGCAGCTGTGGGAAGGGGTGTTGACCTGGTGAGTTAATCCCCAGAAAGGCCAGGAGGAGATGCCATACCTATGGTGAGTAGGGTATCCCCCATCACACACCAATGGCATTTTGGATTTGTGGCCATCCTGGGCTCTGGCCTTCTTTTGAAGGTGAGACTATATTTGTCATGAACGATCTCGTACTGGCTTTAGATTGAGACAAAATTGGCCCTCTCATTGGCTTTTGATATGACTATGAGGTGCTACTTCAACTACTAAGAGGCATTGGGCCTGATTCTCCACTGGTTTACTACTTACATAGTCATTTATATCTTTGCAAAGGAGTGTAAAGTTGTGGCAGGAGTAAATGGAGAGTCCTGATCTGGGAGCATTTTACACCTCCTGTACTTTGCAAAGGTGTAGGTAATTATGTGAGAAGCGAGTCAGTAGGAAAGTCAGACCTATTTCCAGTGGCCAGTTTTTATTGCTCAGCCCCTCCTTTCTGAAATTCCTTCAGAACTCTTGGATGCATCAGGTCTTGGTGACATTGCAATTTACATTATCAGTTTGTTATTCTTCACCTGCTACAGAGACTGAAGTGAGAAACGGGATGTATTGGAACAAAGTAATTTATCTTCTTTGCAATTTTCCTTCCTTCCCTCTTTATGTATTCCCTTTACTCCATGGTAGTTTTGCAGATCCATTGATTCTCTTGCAGGCTTCCTGTTTCTGATATAAAGAATTTCTCATTTGGTTTTTTTATCTCTGGCCATTTGCTTTTCAAATTCCTACTCTCCCTCCTAGTTTTCATCTTGCATTTTAATTGCTGTAGTTTGTTCCTTTCTTTTGGCATCACTTGGGCTCCATTTCCGCTTCTTGAAAGACACTCGTCACTTGAATAAAACTTTTGTACTGGTCCGTTTAACCATACTGGTTTTCTTCTTGCCTTTCTGTTTCCATTTTTGTTACGTGATCAGAATACTTCATATAACCAGGGCCGGCTCTGGCTTTTTGGCCGCCCCAAGCATGCCAAAAAAACCCAAAAAACGGGGCGGACAGAACGGCAAAGCAAAAAAAAAACCAGGGGTCTGTGCGTGGGTGCAGGGGGGCCGGCTAGCGGGGGGGTGGGTGGGGGAGGGAGCGGGCGAGAGAGAGAGAGAAGGGGGGCAGCCAGAGCTACAGCGGGGCGCTGCCATGCGGCCCCTCCCGCCGCACCGCGTGCCGCGAGGACTCTGCTCCGGTCGGCGGGCTTGCTGCAGGGCGCTCCCATCCTCCGCGCTGCTGCCCCCTACAGGGCGGCCAGAGCGGAACCAAAAAAAAAAAAAAAAGCGGCCGTGCCGCCCTAGGATTGGGCAGAATGCCGCCTCGTTCAATCTGCCGCCCCAAGCACCAGCTTGCTCGGCTGGTGCCTGGAGCCGGCCCTGCATATAACTGTAGTCTGGAGTGCTTACCTAGCCTCCATGCTCCTTATAAATGTTTTCATTTTGTAATTTTGTCTTTAGGTTCTTTTTAATTAAGTCCCCTTTTTCGTTTTAAAATTCCCCTTCCTAAAGGCTCCACTCCTCACTAATGCTTCCAGTAGTACAGTTACATCAGTGCAACATCAGAGTATACATTGTGACTATTAGTTTACTTCTTCCCTGGAGCAGCCAGGAGACCAGAAGGCATATTGTGATTTGGGGAGTTATAATCTTCCTCCCAGTCTGCCCCAGAGATATCCCAACAAACTGCCCTTCATTAACTGTTATACCACAAGCTGATGATTAGCTCAAAAGTACTAATAATGTAAATTTACATCATGTGGCTTCCTGATGCTTTTATGTTGCCAAATGATAAAAATGCCCTGTAATGTGTTCTGTTTACAACATTAATTTGAGAAGCAGTGACTAAGGTGGGACATGAGAGATCTATAAAATCATGACTGGTGTGGAGAAAGTAAATAGGAAGTGTTATTTACTCTTCTCATAACACAAGAACTAGGGGGCACAAAATGAAATTAATAGGCAGCAGGTTTAAAACAAACAAAAGGAAGTATTTTTTCACAACGCACAGTCAACCTATGGAACTCCTTGCCAGAGGATGTTGTGAAGACCAGACTATAACAGGGTTCAAAAAAGAACTAGATAAGTTCATGGAGGATAGGTCCATCAATGGTTGTTAACCAGGATGGGCAGGGATGGTGTCCCTAGCCTCTGTTTGCCAGAAGCTGGGAATGGGTGATGGGGATGGATCACTTGATGATTACCTGTTCTGTTCATTCCCTCTGGGGCACTTGGCATTGTCAACTGTCAAAAGACAGGATACTGGGCTAGATTGACCTCTGGTCTGACCCAGTATGGCTGTTCTTATGTTCTTAATCTAAGGTCTTTAATATCTGTCTTTTCTCCCATCACACCGAGCCCTCAGTTGGAACATCTCCTGGAGACAATGCTTGATTGTAATTTGTTTTTAATATAATAACTTTCACTTGCAGCCAATCAGTCAAAACTATGGGCCAGATCTTGCAGTGTTCTCAGTACCTCACTGGATTGGGCCTTAATTTATTAGAAAAACAGTGCAGTCTCTGGTTATAGTTTTGTGCATCTATGTTCCCATATCTGAGAGATGCATTTGCCAGAACTATTATTATTCACATAAATTGACATGGCACTTTACAACATGTAAAATAGTCTAAAGAGAACACAAGAACAAAATCCCTTCCCCAATGAGTTTACAGCCCAGAGCCTCAAATGTTTACCTTAAACCACTGCTCCTTTAAACCACACAGCACTTGTTAGCAGTGCCACTTATAATAAAACAAGAGTTAACTAGAGATAAGTGGGGGGAGGGGGAGGCAAATGGTTATAATACAAAATAAAAATCACAATACATGACTTTGGGTCTATACTTATCACTAGTTCCCTTTCCTAACTAATAAAGTAGCGCCCCACCCCCTAGTTCAGTAGGCTACAGAACTGGCTGGTTTCTCAGAAACCAGGATCCAAATGTTCATGAAAACACCTCTGCTTCACCACGGGTTTCCTCACTGAAAGGATACAAAGTGCCTTTCCCTCTGTTGTACTGAAAACAGCCTTTTGTTTCTGTTCACACACAGGGCAAACCCCTGCCTTGTTGTAAAGTTCCTTTTTACCTTTACAGTGGCTTCAGTCATTTGCAGTTGCTTTTGATGGTTTCTGATTAAAAAAATCTTAGTATTGTGCAAGGCTAAATAATTGAGCCTTGCAGTGCATCACTGCCCAAACAGGGCTGGGTGGCAACGCCCCCTTGCATGAATAGGTCATCACTGAGACACATTATCTCCAGGTGACTAAATTTCTACTCTACAGCCATAACGTGTACTTTCAGTATAAATGCATTATTCCTTAAGTATTACCCATACATACTGTGATACTCTATACTTTGGGGGAGCATCATGTAACCCCCATATTCTTCATTTATATATAATTGTGATCTTGCATATAAAGCAGGCCATGTGAGGTATCAGGGGAAAGGTTATGATCTGCTGAAAGTCATTTTTATATCTAATTATGTATATCATTAATGCATATGAAGTTATGAGAATGTGTTGTTTGGTTGTGACTAAAATATGCTGTGGTTTTGGAAGAGCCAAGATACTAGCTCTCCAGAGACAATGCCAAGGAAAGTAACTGACACCCACCCAGGTGTCAAACAACCATTGTCCAGCAACGGAGCTACAATTCAATGACTCACCTGCATGAGGCCATACCAGGGGAAATTCTTAACCTTGCCTGGGAACTCAGCAATGCCCACCAGACATGCCTGGACTTGTCTTCTCCAAGCATATGGGACTGAGGGTATAAAACACAACACAGGCCAAGCATGGGGCCCCTTTCTTCTGCCCCCACCCATGCTGCAAGCATCAAAGACTCTGAGATGACTGAAGACTCCAACAGAGGAGACTGTCCCTTAAACCTGGGCCAAACATGTATATTAAGGACTGCAATATCTAGTAGGGTGAGAAACTGCTTAATCTAGATGTTGCCCAGTCTAACAAAGTTTAGTGTGTGCTTATATTTTATTTTGGTAACTAACTCTGACTTTTTTCCTTTACACTTATGCTCACTTAAACAAATTTATTGACTACAAAAGATAGATTAACTGTTTATCTATCTTTACCAGTGAGTTTGCCTGAAGTGTTTGGTAATCTACTCATATTTGCAAAGGCTGGTGTATATCCACTTTTCATTGATGAAGTGGTGAACCAATTAATAAATCTGCACTGCTCATCTTGAGCAGTGCAAGACAGTATATGCCTGATGTACCAGGTTGGGAGCTAGGGGGATTTGGCTGGTGCCTTTCTGTGTGTGATTCAGTTGTGCTGAGTGATACAGCGCCCAGAGGGGTTCACTGCTTGTCATTAGCAAAGCATTGTGAGAGACAGCCCAGGCTGGAGAGTTAAGGGGGCACAGTGGTCCTATGGTCTGAGGCTGCACCCCAGGGATCCCGTCACACACACATCTTGCAATGATTATGAATCTTGACAAATTAGAAGCCTTCTGTTGATACTCTGTATGGATAAATACCCTCCAAAACACATGCTTGGTGTAGTGAGTTTGTCAGGTCTGAGATAAGAGCTGCTGGCAAAGAGCAGGAGACTTTTGCCAAGGGACCTCTGTGTCACAGCCTCCACACACTATTCCTTCAGGTCACTGCAGTTCTCTGACAAACAGCAGGAAACAAATAAAAAAGGGCAGAAGACCAGAGTGCCTATGGCTCAGAACTCACTCAGCCATAGTCTATGAAATCTCAGTCACCTGCAGATATATAGTATACTTTAGGTCTACAGGACGCTAAAAGAACAGACACCACTTCATCAGCTAGTTCATTACAAGCAGAACAGTTGAGTGTAGTACACTCGCTGATAGGCCCAGATGTCTACATACAAACTCAGACCCAAATCTTGCCTGCTTCAAAGAGTTCTTTCCTTCTTTGCAGATAAAATGACCCAAAACCGGATAGGGCTTCCTGTGACAGAACTATCCACATGTGAATGGGGTACAGCACACACAACATACGGCTTGATTGCATTTGGACTGTTGATGAAGGAGCTAGGTCAAAAGTTATCTGAGTAAGAAGGGAGAAACATTTGAGAAACTGGCCAATATGCTCACCGTAGCAACAACCAGAAGCAGATCACCGATTGTCAAAGGAGTGCAAAGCATTGGGGGTCTGCTGACTTATTGCTACTCATAGACAAACGGAATGCTACAGTGGCAAGCCCATCTTCCCTTGACAGCCCACACACGGACCAGTCACAACTGTAGCCCTTGCACTTGGGCACACCATGGGGGAAGTCAGTCATAGTTTAAGGCCAGAGGGACCACCAGATCATCTAGTCTGACCTCCTGTATACCACAGGCCACCCCAACACTAAACCCTACAACCAGAGAACAACCCACAGAAGACCAGACTGTCAAATGCCACAGAGACAAATAGGAGGGACAAAGTTGCACCAAAGCCTGAAGCCCCTGCAATGGCAGTGAACTGATTAAGTGAGATATACCCAGATAATCCTGGCAAGTGAAGTGCACGCCATGCAGCAGAGAAAGGGGAAAAAAACCTAAGCTCACTGCTAGTCTGACCTTAGGAAAATTCCTTCCTGACCCCACATATGGCAATCAGTTAGATCCTGAGCCTATGAGCAGGAACCAGCCAGCTGAGCACACTTCTGCATTCCTCCAAAGAGGATAAGGATGGACAAGGAAAGGGAGGGGGGGAGGACCAGAGCCCAATATCCCCTCCACACTGGTCCATGGCACAGCAGCAGTGAGTAAGTTGGCATAGGCCCAGTCTCTCCCTGAGCTCTCATGGGGCAGTGCGGTTCTTCACCACCTAGCCTGGGCAATAGCTAAATATCACAGCTTGGCCGTCTGTTAGCAACAACTTTCCTCTTATGTCAGTTCCAGTATAAACTCTACCTTTTGGTTAATTCTTCTTAACATATATGCAACATGCCTCAGGTGGCATGTGACCAGGATTCATCACCAAAGATCATTCGCTTCCCTGGCCTGGCTACTGATAGGGAGTGATAATGCTGATCCATGCCCCCTTTGGTTAATTGTTAAGAGACTTTTCCAAATAAACAATTAGCTGGATGCAGTGCAGAAGACTGATGTCACAAACAGAAGATTTAGGCAACAGATGGAGAATGTGGTGATAAGCTCTTAAAAACATAGAACCTCTTTTACTGTAACAGTTCCTGGTGGTAAAAGAGAAGGATGGGGGAATATAAAATGTGGTATGCAATAAGAGTAGAATATAATTTTTAAAGAGAACATTATTGTGGCTTTTATGCTGTTTCAATGACTGTAAAATACAGTGAGGTTTAGAGAAGTTAAAGAAACGAGCATGAATAATGGGAGACTTGGGGCCTGGTCCTGCAAGGTGCTGAGCACTGTCAGTTCCCACTAAATTCATTGGGAGATGATGTTCAGAACTTGGCAGAACTGGGCCATTAATTTGAATACACGCAGAGCAGTTTCGCTTGAGAAAAAACCCCAAACAAACACATATGTCTACAGTAGGAGAATGTTGGCAAGGAAACAATATTACCGAAATAAATCCAGGGACTTAGTAGAGAGCATATTGCACAAGAGCATATAAGACAACAAATGCTGAAATGGGATATATAAACAGCTACTAGACATAGAAGCAGTGAGGTCCTTATTAGTAAGGCCACAGCTGGGGTATGGCACGCAGTTTTGGCATCCATACAAAAATGAGCGAAAGATTTAGAAAACATTTTATTATTGCCTATAGATGACAATTAAGCTTTTTTGTCATGTTAATAGTTTGTGCCATGAACAGTGGAGGATGTTTAAAGCCATAAGTTCTTTCTGAAATGTATGAAGTTTTAATACAATTAATCGTCTGTCTTCCTCCTTGCCAGATCATCGTGACCTAAGTATCAGACAGTCACTCTAAATCCCGGGCTGCCACCCAAAGATATTTACTCTTGGTAATGCAGCAGTGTAACATGACCCTATCATTAAAAATAGCCCAAGGGATTGGCCCACTTAGTCTGTGAAACTTCTAGCTTAGCTTGTGCTCCTGTTTTGGATGATGATATTTTAGAGCATGGTGCAGTTCATTTAATGACAATACAGATGTAAGTGTGAATAAAGAACAATATTTTGTATTAAATCAAGAAGGGAAAACAAAATAAACTACAGTAAGCACTGTTTTGTACAGGGCCTAGCACAGAGTGGGGTCCTGGTTCGTGATTAGGGGCTTGCCTCTTAGGTCGTGTGCTAATACAAATAATAAATATGTTCCCCAGAGTAGAATTATTAAATAAAAGGGAGAAATATATATGTTATACTCTTCAGCATTGCATAAGCAGTTAGGTATAAGTCTCACACTTAAAAATAAGGTAGTAGCTCACAAAACCAAACAATAGCTTACTGTACACATGCAGTGTGATGGGGTAGGAGGAACAGTAGACATATTAAATATTATGTTAGTGCCCAAAGTCCCAGTCTGCTGGGCAATGTACAGCCATAGAAAAGAGACAATCCTGCTGTGAAGAGCTTCCAATCTTTGTATGAGTCCTTTGATGTTGACTCTGGAGGGGATTCTGTTGCCCTCCATCTTAGTGGTACACCCAGAAGGAGCTCCTGGAAACTGGGTAGTGGTCTGGGTTAATACCCAGCTACTATCAGGGCCGGCCCACAACATTTTGGCACCTGAGGCGGGGAGCTCAAATGACGCCCCCACACCCCCTCGCTTGGGCCAAAACTTTGAAAGGTCTCAATTCTGCCTTCTTCCTGTTCTACTCCTCTCATGGTACTGCTCTGCTACCTACCCCAATATCTGGAGCAATGGAACAACTGGACAAAGCAAAGTCATACCTACAGTCTTACTGGTCAGATGAGGGATTTCAAAACATTCTGAAGAGTGCACAGAAGTTGGCAGAAGAACTTCACACTGAAGCTATTTTCTCACCCATTCAAGAATACAAGAGACACCGAAGAAGAAGACATTTTGATTACGAGGCACGGGATAATCCCATAAGAGTCCCCAAACAACAATTCAAAGTTGAATTCTTTAACCAGGTGCTAGATTGTGCAATACAGTCAGCTGAAGAACGTTTCATGCAGCTCAAGGAACACAGCAGTATATTTGGGATGTTGTATGATATTCCAAAACTCCTCACTATACCTGAAGAAGACCTACACCAGCAATGCAGGGCCCTAGAGACAGTGTTGACACACAATGACATACACAATATTAATGCGAGTGATTTAGGTGATGAACTGAAAGCTCTTTCAAGATACATTTCAGCAGGATCAACTCAACCTTGCAACCATCTCAATAGAGCATGAGCTGGCCCAGACTGTGGTCCCTCAGGAAGCAGTTCAAATCTTTGCAACCAAGAAGGCACGGAAAGCACCACTTTAGTTATCAAACAGATAAAAATGCCAGTGTTTACTATGCAAACAAGAAAAGTTACATTTACTGTTCAGGCATTTGAAAGTTAAGTGTTACTTAAAATTTTTGAACAAGGCATTTTAAGTTGTTAGTTCTCCTTTTTTGGGGTAGGTAGCAGAGCAGTACCATGAGAGGAGTAGAACAGGAAGAAGGCAGAATTGAGACCTTTCAAAGTTTTGGCCCAAACAAGGGGGTATGGGGGCGTCATTTGAGCTCCCCGCCTCAGGTGCCAAAATATTGTGGTCTGGCCCTGGCCATGGCCTCTCCACTTTGTCACCATTGGGGATTTCACGCCAGTAATGTGTTGGATGGAAACTTCTATTTTCATTGTCTTTGGGGAAAATAAAGTTTTTCACTTGCTGTGGCCCATGCAGTACAAGGAAGTCCCTCAGGCTTCTGCTCAAGTGGGTCCACAGTCCCGGATCATCTAGACTTAAGGAACTAAACTCAGCAGCAGCTGTTTCTTGCACCTCCACCACAGTCTTCTCTGATCTACACTTTTCTTCAGGAATGTGCATGTTTACATCTATTTGAGATGGAGATATGGATGCTGCAGTAGCTGCCAGGTCACCTGCACTCTGACTAACTGGAAGATCAGGCATCTCCTCACCACTCACATCCTCACTGGGGCTGGAAGGCTCACCGTGAACATTTGTGTCTATGCATCTCAGGAGAGCTCCTTCCTGCTTAGATAGAAAAGTTTCCTTTGCTTGCTTGCTTTTTCTGAATCTTGCCCCAGAGGGGCATTTTCTTCTTTCACTCATGACTGCTGTTCTGTGCCAGCTATAGTGGCTCTCAACACTCAATTGAAGGGGACAAATAAGCAGGCTGGTAGCAGGGCCTGAATGAGGGAAGATATCAGCGTCTTAAGGGCCTAACTGGCTCCTACTACTTCAGTTGACTGCCTGTTCTCCTCAAGTGGGTTCAGGGAAGCAGCAGGAAACAGGAAGCTCCCTGAGAAGCTGGTGTTAATCAGTTCAGGCTCCTGGGGATGCTAGAGAGGTACATAAGAGGCTCCTCCTCCTCTCTCTCCCTGCAGCTCCTGCTGCTTTCTGTTATTCCCTCTCACCTTTTCTCCTGCCTGCCTGTTATGTCTCTTGTGCCCTCCTTCCTCCAGCACAGCGCTCCATCATCTCTGTGCATCTAGAGCAGAGAGAATACATATGCACCAGCAGCAGACACAATTTTCTACACTCTGGGTCCTAGTGGCGCCCCCCACACACACACACAGTCTGGCACATGAGGCGGATGCCTCAGTTCGCCTCATGATAAGGCCAGCCCTGGCCACTATCCATGTTGTATCTACTCTGCGGATAATTCTCAGTCAGCTCAGGGACACCTTAGCTGGGAACCTGTTTAGGGTTAGCACCTTAAAGGCATGCTGGGTTGCCGCTGGGTAAAGAGATGGGAGTGGCTAGTCAGAAGCCAAGACAGGGCACTCTGGAAACATAGCTACACTGCTTGGCTCTTATATTTTTGATTCTGGAGTTCACTGCATGTAAAGCTCCATGCAAGCAATGCAGCCAAAGAGTTTTGCCAAATGTGTATCATGTTGGTTGAGCCACCAGAACCCATGAAATAAACCTGGAACTGGCAGAGAATTGTTTTGTTTATATCTGTATCCAGTGAGCATTCACTTGCTTCTCTCTCCCAGCCCTGTTGCACTCAGATATACTGTGCTTTCACAAAACCATATAGCTGACACAGCAGTGTATGCCACGGGTGGGAGAACTATCCAAATAAGATTTACATGCAAGATAATGCCTACTTTAAAAAGAGACAAAAGTGACATAAAAAAATCTAGTGAAGGACTGGCTAGTTAATGGGATTGGTAATAGACTATAGACCCTTTCACCTCTAGTTTATATCCAGGACAGGTCAGCAGTGACTGTCTAAAAGTTGCTGTCTGGTTTATGTGACATGTTGATTGATATCACGTCCAGTTCCCAGGGTACTGGTGTCCATATCACAAAAAACTACCACTGCAACTGCTGTCAGTTCACTGGCAGGATCATCCCTTGCCAACATGTGGACACCCATGAGAGCTAGCTGGTGCACTAAGCATGAGGCGCATGTCCCACCACAGCCCTGGTACTAGGATATGTCTGCACTGCAATCGGAGGTTCTTAGGTAGGTATATCCACATGAGCTTTAATCTAGTTAGCCTGGCTACAAATATTTGTAGCCATGATAGCTAGCTTAAAGCTAGCACGGTATGCCTACCCAACTGCAATTGCACCTTTGATTGCAGTGTAGACACACCCATATGAGGCAAGAGTCCCAGCAGCCACCTCCTGGAATGGGAGCAGCAGCAGCAGGAGCTCCACCTGATGCTGAACAGCAGTAGGAGTTTTACTATGCCCTGGTCTATACTACGAGTTTAGGTTGAATTTAGTGGCGTTATATCGATTTAAGCCTGCACCCGTCCACACGACGAAGCCATTTTTGTCGACTTAAAGGGCTCTTAAAATCGATTTCTGTACTCCTCCCCGACGAGGGGATTAGTGCTGAAATTGACACCGCCGGGTTGAATTTGGGGTAGTGTGGATGCAATTTTGATGGTATTGGCCTCCAGGAGTTATCCCAGAGTGCTCCATTGTGACCGCTCTGGACAGCACTTTCAACTCAGATGCACTAGCCAGGTACACAGAAAAAGCCCTGGGAACTTTTGAATTTCATTTCCTGTTTGGCCAGTGTGGCGAGCTCATCAGCACAGGTGACCGTGCAGTCCCAGAATCGCAAAAGAGCTCCAGCATGGACCAAACGGGAGGCACTGGATCTGATTGCTGCTTGGGGAGATGAATCCGTGCTATCAGAACTCAGTTCCAAAAGATGAAATGCCAAAATATTTGAAAAAATCTCCAAGGGAATGATGGACAGAGGCTACAACAGGGACTCACAGCAGTGTCTCGTGAAAATTAAGGAGCTCAAGCAAGCCTACCAAAAAACCAAAGAGGCAAACGGCCGCTCCGGGTCAGAGCCCCAGACATGCCGCTTCTATGATGAGCTGCATGCAATTCAAGGGGGGGTCCCTACTACTACCCCACCCCTGTCCGTGGACACCTGCAAGGGGGGAGTCTCATACAACAGGGATGAGGATTTTGGGGACGAGGAAGATGAGGAGGTGGATGAGGATGAGGATAGCACACAGCACGCAAGTGGAGAAACTATTCTCCCCGACAGACAGGAACTGTTTATCACCCTGGAGCCAATACCCTCTCAACCCTCCCAAGGCTGGCTCACAGACCATGAAGCCGGAGAAGGCACCTCTGGTGAGTGTACCTTTGTAAATATAATGCATGGTTTAAAAGCAAGCGTGTTTAATGATTAATTTGCCCTGAAGACTTGGGATGCATTCGCGGCCAGTACAGCCCCTCCTTTTAAATGGTCAACCCAACGGGTGCTTGGTATGGGAAAGGAGGGTGCTGCTGTTTGAAACCATTCCCACATGTTATGAAGGTTGAAGAAGCCAAAGACTGTGGCTTACCAGGGCTGCCTGCAAGCCGAATTCTGTTGCCCGGCCCTGCATGTGTGATCTCTCACACCAAACCGGCAGGCCCTCAATATAAGAGGCAATATGTGACCTTGTACTGAAAGCACATGTGCTATGTAATGTTAACAGCTTGGTTCACCGTGAAAGGGTCTACCCATTGTTCTCTAAAATGTGTCTTTTTAAATACTACTCTCCCTTTTTTTCCTCCCGCAGCTGCAAATGTTTAAACGCTCCCCCTATCATCTCCATCTCAGAGGCTAGCACAGATAAGAAGGCGGAAAAAACACACTTGCGCTGAAATGTTCTCTGAGCTCATGCAGTCCTCCCGCACTGAAAGAACTCAGCAGAATGCGTGGAGGCAAACAATTCAGAGTCCAGGAAAGCAGAAAATGAATGCGAGGACAGGAGGGACGAGCAAGATGAGAGGTGGCGGGAGCAAGATGAGAGGTGGCGGCAGCACGATGAGAGGAGGCAGGATGCAATGCTGAGGCTACTGTGGGATCAAACTGATATGCTCCGGCACCTGGTGGAGCTGCAGGAAAGGCAGCAGGAGCACAGACCGCCACTGCAGCCCCTGTGTAACCACCCGCCCTTCTCCCCAAGTTCCATAGCCTCCTCACCCAGATGCCCAAGAACATGGGGGGGGCCCTCCGGGCACCCAACCACTCTACCCCAGAGGACTGCCCAAGCAACAGAAGACTGGCATTCAATAAGTTTTGAAGTGCAGCGTGGCCTTGACTTCCCTCCTCCCCTCATCCATCACCCCACCAGGTGCTTCCCTCCTCCCCCACCCCTCCCGGGCTACCTTATCAGTTATTCCCCTATTTGTGGGATGAATTAATAAAGAATGCATGATTTTGAAACAATAATGACTTTATTGCCTCTGCAAGCAGTGATCGAAGTGGGGAGGGCGGTTGGCTTACAGGGGAGTAGAGTGAACCAAGGGGGCAGGTTTTCATCAAGGGGAAACAAACAGAACTGTCACACCGTAGCCTGGCCAGTCATGAAACTGGTTTTCAAAGCTTCTCTGATGTGCAGCGCACCCTGCTGTGCTCTTCTGATCGCCCTGGTGTCTGGCTGCGTGTAATCAGTGGCCAGGCGATTTGTCTCAACCTCCCACCCGCCCATAAACGTCTTCCCCCTTACTCTCACAGATATTGTGGAGCACACAGCAAGCAGCAATAACAATTAGAATACTGATTTCGCTGAGGTCTAACCAAGTCAATAAACTGCACCAGCGTGCTTTTAAATGTCCAAATGCACATTCTACAACCATTCTGCACTTGCTCAGCCTATACTTGAACAGCTCCTTACTACTGCCTGTGTATGGTTTCATGAGCCATGGCATTAAGGGATAGGCTGGGTCCCCAAGGATAACTATAGGCATTTCAACATCCCCAACAGTTATTTTCTGGTCTGGGAAGTAAGTCCCTTCCTGCAGCTGTTCAAACAGACCGGAGTTCCTGAAGATGCGAGCGTCATGTACCTTTCCCGGCCATCCCACGTTGATGCTGGTGA
This sequence comes from Terrapene triunguis, assembly GCF_002925995.2. NCBI lineage: Eukaryota > Metazoa > Chordata > Testudines > Emydidae > Terrapene > Terrapene triunguis. Next base: position 79,483,535 of record NW_020664409.1, read on the forward strand.
AACGTCCCTTGTGATCCACCAGTGCTTGCAGCACCATTGAAAAATACCCCTTGTGGTTTATGTACTGGCTGCCCAGGTGGTTCGGTCCCAAGATAGGGATATGCATTCCGTCTATCGCCCCACCACAGTTAGGGAATCCCATTGCAGCAAAGCCATCCACTATGACCTGCACATTTCCCAGAGTCACTACCCTTGATAGCAGCAGCTCAGTGATTGCATTGGCTACTTGGATCACAGCAGTCCCCACAGTAGATTTACCCACTCCAAATTGATTCCTGACTGTCTGGTAGCTGTCTGGCGTTGCAAGCTTCCAGAGGGCTATCGCCACTCGCTTCTCAACTGTGAGGGCTGCTCTCATCTTGGTATTCTTGCGCTTCAGGGCAGGGGAAAGCAAGTCACAAAGTTCCATGAAAGTGCCCTTACGCATGCGAAAGTTTCGCAGCCACTGGAAATCATCCCATACCTGCAACACTATGCGGTCCCACCAGTCTGTGCTTGTTTCCCGGGCCCAGAATCGGCGTTCCACGGCATGAACCTGCCCCATTACCACCCTGATGTCCAAATTGCCAGGGCCCGTGCTTTGAGAGAAGTCTGTGTCCATGTCCTCATCACTATCGTGATTGCGCTGTCGTCGCCTCCTCGCCTGCTTTTGCAGGTTCTGCACATACTTCAGGATAATGCATGAGGTGTTTACAATGCTCACAACAGCAGCGGTGAGCTGAGCGGGCTCCATACTTGCCGTGGTATGGCGTCTGCAGGAGAGCAGAGTTGCAGCAGAAGCGGTGGATGATGATGGTTTGCAGACCTACTGCACCATCTGCTGCCAGCAGCACCCAGGACACAACAGCAGCAGTGACGGTGAGCTGAGCTGAGTGGGCTCCATGCTTGCCGTGGTATGGTGTCTGCACGAAAAAAGGCACAAAACAATTGTCTGCCATTGCTTTCACGGAGGGAGGGGCAACTGACGACATGTACCCAAAACCACCCGTGACAATGTTTTTGCCCCATCAGGCATTGGCAGCTTAACCCAGAATTCCAATGGGCAGCGGAGACTGCGGGAACTGTGAGATAGCTACCCACAGTGCACCACTCCGTGAGTCGATGCTAGCCACGGTATTGAGGACGCACTCCGCCGACCTACTGCGCTTAGTGGGGACATACACGATAGACTGTATAAAATCTCTTTCTAAAGATCGACTTCTATAAATTCTACCTAATTTCCTAGTGTAGACATACCCTATGTGTCTAGCACCTGCTTTGGTACTTTATAAATAGTGAAACAAGAATAAAGAATGGGCATCCTTGTTGACTGAGTCAAAAGAGGCCAAGAGCAGGTGGAGGCAATTGGCAAAGGATGTCGAGGAGCACTGCACTGGCCATGCAGTATCTGCTCTGTGTCCGGGGTGGACTAAATGGACATTTCAGGCATTTGTCCATCAATTCATTTGTATCCCTTTCTCAGGGTTGGTGGGGGGGTGTAAAAAACCACTGCCCCCCAAACCAGTTGTTACTGCAGTTTCATATATACAGTACTACACACAAAAGTTGCCAAGTCATGCTGTGAGTTGGCCACCTCCTGTGCACCCCCTCATGGCCAGGATGCCTTTGCAGTGCCCTGCTCTTCATTCTTCTTCCAGGCCCCTTTCACAGACACCACACACTTTGCTTACCCACTCAAAACATCCTTTTGGGGGAGGGGAGAGGGCTGAGTTTATTCAGACAAAATAAACTCAACAATCTGCCCCAGGGCATAAATCTTACCTCAGAGCCTGGGTGAGCAGAGAGATTCCTTCACAAAGTCTTTTATCAGTTCTTAGGAAGTAACCTGCTCTGAGGCTCTGGTTGCAACTGTTCTGCTCAGAGCTGATTCCCTTGCAGACTTCCCCAAATTAGCTCCCTCTCCCCAGGGGAGGCTTCATGCTCTTTTATTGCCAAGGTGCCAACCCTTTCACTGGGCCAGGTGTTTCTGGTTGGCTCCTTTAGGAAGCCTGCTCCAGGCTGCAAGACTCCTGCCGAGTGGCTCCCTCACTGCCTCTCACTCCTTTGCTCTCTCACACATGCACTCAAAAGTTAGGAAATATCAGACTTGTGGTTGTCTGTGCAATCTTAATTTGGCTCCTATTTGCATATCCATTATCATACAGTCTTGAATTACATATTCACAGCGCATACAGCGATTGACAACAGAAGGAGACTCTACAGCCTCATGAAATCACAGCCTGACCTAGGGAAAAGGTCGGAACAGACCTGTTCACTTTTAATGACAGGACCTGCATGGTCACAGTAGATTACTACTCCCATTTTTGGGCAGCGGACAATCTGGAGAACTGCGATCAGGAAACTGAAGGCACATGCTGCGAGGTATAGCAGCACACCTGACACTCTATGCTCAGACAGGGGCCACAGTACACTGCAGCAGAGTTCAAATGCTTCAGCACCAAATGGGAATTTGAACACAAGATGTCTTGCCCCTGGGTACTCACAAAGCAACAGGAAGGCAGATTTGTCAGTAAAGACAGCTATGGCAAAGGCAAAACTATCTAGTCCCGTTGCAACATGCACTGCCAGGGACTAGATAGTCGCCCATTACAGACACTGATGGGTCAGAGAACCAAGACTCTCCTTCCCATGTTGGGTGGTCTGCTGCAGCCCAGCAGCAGAATAATGGACAGGACACAAAAACCGGAGAATACCAAGCTAGGCAAACAGCCTACTACTACAAAGGAGCCAAGGACCCGAGGCCATTATTCACAGGTGAGCAGGTCTGGATGCAACCATCAAGTAGCTACACAAAGCAATGGCAAGTAGCAACAATCCAAACTGCAATGGGACACAGGTCCTATGAGGTAGCTACAGACTCAGGACAATGAGGAGACAAAACCAAAGACAATTGTGGAGTAGTAGCAGACAATTGGGCCCAAGCCAGGACCAGGAGGACTTAGAACAAACCTCAGCCATCAGTGGGCCTGATGGAGGTGAGTCAGAAGAAATTAGGTATCTGAGCAGTCCGGATGACCAAAAGGACGCCACCCAACAAAATGAAGACAGCCACAGGGAAACAAGTTCCCCATCAACAGCAATAATTCAAACTGAAACAGGAGACTGGTTTGAAGACCAGCACACTTGCAGCACTATGAGACCTAACAGGCTGCATTGAGCTGGTGGTAAAGGCTGTGTCTCTAGGGTGGGCTATGCATTAGTAACCTCTGGCCCCAGCCAGTCAGCAAACACTTGCATAAAAGACATTTTCATGATCATTTTGCAAGGCTATAGGAATACAGACACTAGCACATTTTCTAGGAAGGACTTTTGTTTAAAATAAATGAATATTCAAGTGCATGTCAGTGGTCCTGGAAAGGAATCCTAGCATTTAAACCTAGAACCTGCGGTGTGTGTAAATGCAAGCTTCTGGGTGGCAGTAATTGTGAAGAGCTCCTTCGGGGATAGGTTTAATTGTGTCTATCAATGGGCCAGACTGAGTCCAATTCTGCAGCTCTTAATTGAGCAAAACTCCCTTTGAAGTCAATGGGAGTTTTGCACAATTAAATCCACAGAATTATGTCCAATATTATTTATTTAGGGCAAGATGGCTGGCCCTTACATAGCAGTGCAGTGGGGGTGGAGGAAGGGCACAAGAAGCCTACATCGCTCATCCCTAATATGACTCGGGTTATGCTCAGGAACTGTTTCCTCCCTGGCAGTGGATGTTACAGTGTGTATATCCCCAAATACGTGTAAGGATGGAACTAACTCCAACTATGAATTTCTTAATTCTTATTATTTCAAGGCTCTGACCTCTTTGTGCGTGGTGAAAACAATATAAATTGTGTAGCAGCAGAACAGGTAAACCCCTAATCAATAAAAACTGGGATATCCCATGGCTGTCCACCAGCTATCGTGATAGAGAAAAGAGCAACAGATACCACACTGATAAGCTTTGTGGAAAAATAAATATTTCCTGTTGCATTTCTTGGAGTTGCAAAGACTGCTCTGTCTCTGTACTTATTTCCAGGTCTGATTCAAAGTGTTGATAATAATCTTTAATGTTCTAGAGGCCTGATCCAAAGCCCACTGAAGTCAATGGAAAGATTCCTATTGACTTCAATGTACTTTGGATCAAGACCTATATGTCTGGTTTCCTGCTACACAAGAAACCATCTCTCCTTCTGCACCACTGGAGCTCTCGCAGTGTCTAGCTTTGAATATCTTGGGGCTAAGAAAGTATTTTTGATAGAGGATCATGGACTCTGGAAGTCACTTCTGCATTGATCACACAGAGATAATCTGTGTGTGTGTGTGTGAGAGAGAGAGAGAGAGAGAGAGAGAGGGTGGGTTACAAAGTTGTTATTATGATCAAATTTCTCATGAGTGTACATATAATCTGGTAAGGCTCTGATTTGTTCCTGTGTCATCATTCTAGGACACAAAATCAATACCAGCGCAGTTGCTACAGTAACTGGAATCCTATTTCAATTTGCTTTATATAAGATGATTTGTTTATTTCAAAGCTAAGATAAACAAAATGACCATTTTAATGTATTTAATCATCACATGCTGTAAATAGCGCGTAACTAGACCCAGGCTTTACTAAGCATCATATGGAGAAAATCTAGCTATGTTATTGGTAACATTGCATATCGCTGGGGGAGGGGGACATGGACAGAAAATTCCAATCTAGGATTTCCCATTGACTGCTACTGGTGGAGTGATAATTAAATGTATTATAAGTGATGGAGACTTTCTTCGAGCTAACACTAATGCAGTTTTCTTTGACTTACTATTTGTGCTAGTTTTCCTTGGATAAAAAAACTCACTTCTGAGAGTCAAAGGTAAATCCAGATGTTTGTCATATATTCTCACTTCTTGACTAAAACCGACTTATTCGAACTCTTTTATAATCATTATTCATAAACCATTTTCTGCTTTATAGAAACAGTGTAAAATTCACTACTATTCATGTAACGGATTAGAAGTCATTTATCAAGCATCATTTAACATTATGTAAATACCCAGCGAAATACTGGTCCTTTTGTAATAGCATTAGTTTGTCCTTTTGCATATACATTCACCATACTTCTGCTCTTCCACTGTGCCTATGAAAAGATAATAAACGCCTTTAAAAGGTATTGTTCTTGATGTACCAGCATCATGTAAACAAGCTAAACTAGGTTGGATAGCTGTGCATCAGTTGCTTGAGTAGCAGGCTCCCTAGGGAGTTACATTCTAAAATTTTCTAGAGGCACAATGGAGAATTTTAGACCCTTTAGGTGCAAAGGAGCATTGCAGAAAATCTTGAAGAAATCAAGGGCCATAAGTAAAAATCCACCTTTGCAGCCAAATAAAGAATGAAACTTTGATGGCAACAGCTTTGATCCTTCTCACCTTCTCCAAGAATAATTATGCTAGAATCATGGCAGATAGCAAGGGAAGGAATGAAGAGAGGGAGCAAGATAGCCTTTCAGCCGGAGCTGCAACTGGTCTAGAGAACACAAGGAACATATTTTGGCTGACCTACCCTCGTAGTCACTGATCAGGCAAAGAACTAGTTTTAAAGGATCCAATTAAAGAGAAAGAAAGATGAAAGAAAGCAGAATGTCACCTCTTGGATCTAATACACTGAGTGATGCCAGAAGCAATTTATAATCTATTAGGTCAGGAGCTTTACTTAAACCAATATAAATAGCCCAACTGGTAAATCATTTGAAACCAAAACTGAAGCAGTGGGTTTGTTAAAGATTTCTGGCTGTAAAAGCCAGACTGGCAAAAGCACTTTTTAAAACAAAAACAAAAACAAAAAATATTAAGTGAAATATCCTTAGTTCTAGTCAACTCCACACCCTAATGTGGATTAATTAGGGTTTTACCATAGCTTTAGTTATAGTTATAGTTAGTTATTAGTTAGAGGAGGTAACTGGTGCAGAGTCTGGATTATTCATTGTCATAGATAAATGACAGGCAGTTTGGATCTTGGTCTGGCATTTGTTTACAAAGAAGGAGCATAAGAAAACTCCTGCCACACACAATGCTTTTCTATTTAGCATGCTTTCCTCCGCTACCTGAAAGACAGCTGCTAGTGGCTCAAATTTATCACAGGGCCAAAATTCATACCAGTGTAACTACAGGGAAATCAATGGTGCTGCTTGAGAGGTAGATTTGGTCTCCAGTACTCCGCATATTCTGTTGGAATACCCAGTAGTGGACTGGATAGTACATTACTTAGTTTAAAAGCTTCCTGTGGCACATGTTCTTTCTCTACACAGGGGACCTGATTCTCATTTTCATTAATTATGTACTTTTAAAGGCCCCTTTAAACTGCCAGGATGTAAGAGAGAATCAGGCCCTAGACTTTTTCTGAAAGTTTTCGACTCATTTTTGCTTCTGCATTTTACACATGTAGAACAGGAGAGAGAAAGAAAACCAAGGGCATCTCCAGAGACCTACAGTAACATTCACTGGAACAGAGGATGTTTGCTTGGCTGTCTAAACAAGAGACCTCAAGTACCCACGTTAACACAGGAACCACTCAGAATTCAATCAGATCCAGCAACTCTACCAAGAATAACAATTTGCCTATCTAATGCCAAAAGGAAAATCAATACAAGCAGCTTTCCTCTGATTTTTTGGAATTGCAAAACAGAATATCACATGGCAAATATAAGCCCAGGAGGGATGCTGTCATGCATCAAAATATCACACTGATTGATTTTAAAAGTTGTTCTGAATGCTGAGAAGAGGCCCTTTTTTAGCTAATAAGATACCTAAGCATACTCGAGGGTGCACTATGGTAGAGAGACAGGAATAGCGTATGTTAGGGTGTAACAATAATCAGATGGGCCCACACAAAAAGATTCTCCTTTCTCCCCATCCACAACTCTTCTATGCCCTGCCCTTTTCACCATTCACTCAGCATGTTTGTCCCAGCTGCCCTCCAGTCCTCATGGTCCTGGTAGCTCTGTCTTTCACCTCCACCTTGTGGTGCCTTGACTCATTGGCAAAAAAGGCCATTGCTGTCTGCTACTCCCCTAGGCAGATGTCAACTGCTTTGCCAGAAATATATACTCCTCCCATGTCTGGCTCCTTCAGGGACTGCTTCAAGGTAGATTGATGGGTGGTGGGTGAGTGAGTGGCTTAAAAAGATCCACCACCAGCTGCTTTCCCTGCTCAACAGCAGGAGATTCTTGCAGTGGCAGTGGGTGCTTTCTCCCGCTCCACTTCCTCTGGGTAGTCCTAGCTGTTTCTTTCCATCCCTCACCATCTGCAGACTCATCAAGGAGAGGGGAAGGGCATTGCTTGGAGCCTGTGATAGCGGCTCCTACAGGGCCTCCTGGATGCCTGGATTCCAAGCAGCTCTGAGGGATGCTAGAGAATAATTTGTGTCCCTGAGTTTGTCTCTCCAAACAGGGGGAAAGGAAGAATATTCTCTGGACTACAATCCTTAGTTTATGTTCCCTCTAGCACAAAACCATTTGGGATTAGGGATGGGTCTGAATAAAGCCCAGGATCCAGATGAGAGAGGGTGAATAACCCCTGCACTAGAACTGACAGGGTTAAGAAGCAACTTGGGGACCAAGTGATCCTGCCCAATGACACCTGCAGAGCCTGTTCCAGCTGGACATGGAGCTTAAAAGGGAGCCAGACAGCTCAGAGGGGGCCTGACAAAGTGGGGAGTAGGCTCTGTCCTCAGAATGCCTGAAGAAAGATGCTTCAGAAACCTTCTCTGGTAGAGGAAGAGACCTGCTGAGCCCAGAGGGGCTGAAGGGGCAAGTCGGTACCTTTTCTCTTATGACTTTGTGACCGGCTGCAAGACTTTGACAAGGGTGGTGGGAGGCAGCCTTAAGATACTCCTTGGTGCTAGACATTTGGTAACGCTTATAGGCTCTGAGCCGGAGGCTGATGGAATGGGAAGGTCTGGTCTCCCCACCAAACCCTCACCTTCTGGACTCCTCCCTAGAGGGAAGGAAGGAAAGGATTAATACCTCTTGCACCCCCCAGCTGGGATCAGACACTCATGGATGGGGGGATGGTCCATAGCCATAGTCTGTTATCTCCCAGAAACAGATAGGACTGAGTGATAACCTAACTGGAGGGTCAAGGCAACCCCCGATAAAAGACAGATTAGCACCAGGTATGAAGGTGGTCCAGGGGAAGAGTTGAGATGTGGTAGCCAGGGGCCTAAACCCCTAACCACCAGGCAATGCCACCTGCCCATCACACCAAACACTATGAACTTTGAATCTAACCCCTAACTCTAATGGGTTGAACCAATATCCTGGATCTGAACATCCCCAAACCTTGAGAAAGTTCAGCTCTAGCTCTGAACTTTGAGGGTCAGGCTTGTCTTGATCCTGAGTAATATAAGGGAAGTGTGGAGTATGGAAATGGAAATGAAAATATTCTCTGTGCTTCTTAATGGGATTATTGTCACAGCTTTGCTTTAGTGGAACAATTTGGGGAATCTATACAATTTATGAATTCTGTTAGATGTTATGAGCTCTCTGTATGTTTATGCCCTTATTACTCCCGGGGGAATTCTGCATCACTGTGCATGCACAGAATTAATGTTTTCTGAAGATTTTTCCCCCTATAGAAAGTAGATTCTGCTGGGCTTTCACCAGCAGGGACTCCTGTGGCACCAGAACAGAGGGCAGCTGGCTCATGGGCTGGAGCAGCTAGCTGCGGATAGGGAGGGAGCAGTGGCTGCATTCCTCACCGTGCCCTGTCTGCAGGGCCAGGTGAGGAGGCATGGGATATGTGGGGGGGACACAAGAGAGTGGGGCACATGGGGCTGCTGGGGGGGGGGTCACACAGACTGGAGTTCAGAAGGACTAATGTGGGTGGACAGACTGGAGTGGGGGCACAGGAACTAGTGGGGTGACAGCATTGAGCCAAGGATTGAATGGGAGTGGGGGTGCAGGGCCACATAGGGATGGGGCGAGGAGGGGTGGCTGAGTGGGGGTGCAGAGCCACATGGGGACAGGGGGTGCAGGGCCACATGGGGATGGGGGAGGAGGGATGGCTGAGTAAGGATGTGGGAGGAGGGTGCTGGGACACATGGGAACGGGGCAGTTGTGCTTAACTGACTGGGAGAGGCTAGGGGTCAGCCAGGATCTGCATGGGGGAGGTTCCCAACTCCCTAACAATCCCCCCCCCGAAAAAAACCCCAACCCGTTCCATACTTCTCCCACCCAAACCCAACAATCCTCCAAGTTAATTCCCAGCAATTACTTCCCTCATCCTCTGCTCCTCAATTACTCCTGACACACCCAAGCCTTTGTTCTGCTTCTGAGGGGTGCGGGAAATACATTTCTGTATTGTCGTTTAAATTAATTACTCAAAGTTCTGTATTAATGTGCCTAGCAAGGAATCTAGTTGTCAAAAAACATTTCCTGAATCTTTCTTGTTGTCTGTATTGTTACAGACATACTATATTGTGCACAGAATGTTTAATTTTTTGGTTCAGAATTCCCCCCAGAAGTACCTTATGACTTTATTGTTGCACCACGCTTCTTGTGCTCAGATGATGGGGAGTGGTGCCTGGGTATCTGTCTCTGAATGGGACAGTCATTAAAGAACATCAACAACTGCATAGAGCTTGCCCTAGCAGAACAATGTCCTGGCTACAACCTAAGTGAAACCAGTTCTCTCCAGATTGCCTACAGAGGACAGAGTGAAAATCCCCTCAAAAGGGGAAAAAGACAGGTGTGGGTACAGGCCTTTAAACCCCCAGCATAGAAGATGGTCAAGGATTGAGACAAAGGGGCATGCTTTCTGAGCAAGAGGGAACCTTCAGCTGCTGCACCAGCTGAAGGAGGCTGGCTGCAGGGTCAGAGAGGAGAATCAGTGACCTAGAAGAGAAGCCTGAGCTGGTGGAGTGAGGTCCAGGAAAGGGGACTGGGGATCCTAAAGGACACTGCCCAAAGAACCCTCAAGAGTGGTGAGGAAACTGAGGCAGGGAATGATGTACAGGTGTTCATTGTTTTGACTACATGTATCTCTCTTGTGCTGTCTAAAAGAGAAGAGTGTTTGTTTTGTGGAAACCCCTCTGCAAAGGCTGAGCCTTATTTGCTTCAACTATCATGTATCCCTGAAGGGTTAAACTATAAATCACAGTCTCCATGAGGGTGGAGCTCTGAGGAAGGTGTGTTTAAGATAGTGGTGGGGTCTTATGGAGGGAGGGGGGAGTTCAGCACTGGTCTGAGGCTTAAAGCAGCTGGACCACAGGGTCTCCTGAGAAGGGGTACAAGACAGAGTTTGTGCACCCAGAAAGTATACAAAGGGGAGCCTGCTCTGGCCAAGGGAAGCTTAAAAGCACATGAATCCTGCATCTGGATCCAAGCACAGCAGCCTGATGAGTGTCCAACAAGTGGGAGCTCAGCCAGGTCTGTGACAAAAGAATAAAAGGTGGCTTTGAACCATGGACTCTTTGAAGGGAAGAAAACACAGCAAAAGAAAAATATCCCGCCCCCCCGCCAACTTGTTACAAAAAAGTAATCGGAAAATTGAGCTATATCTAATTTTGTAACTTCTATGGCTCTTGTGTATTGCCATAGCAAGTAACCATAGTCACCAATTTAACCTTTACCTGTGCAGCATGGAGAACAGAATCCAGAACCTGATCCTCAAATTCATAACAGCTAAGCCATAGGAGTATCTTCATTCGTTATCACCAATATATTCTCTCATAAGATGACCCTGAATACAAGATGGCAAATCATTTAAAGCCACATCTGTATAGGCCAGATTGCTAAGGGTTTGAAAGATGTTTGGATACGGTGTTACAATACATGATGGTATTTGTCCCTTTCATGCACACACTTGTTGAAAGTTGTACAGTTACCTATCCGGAGTAAATCTTTAAGCCAAAGCTATTTTGGCTGTTCTTCAAAAAACAAAACAAAACAAAAAACTCCTATACACTTCTCTTTGAAAAATAAGATATAACCAGTAGGTTTTATTTCTGTTGCACCAGTAATATTAGAATGTAAAGCGTTTTTAAACAAGAAAACCCTTTGTTTGAACAGAGCAGCAGGAAAAAAGGAGGTTAGTTTTCTTTCTGCTTTCTTTAAGTCTGGAGAACTTCCCAAGATTTCCTTACAAAGAGGAATGTAATGAGAACTGAGATGTGGGGGGGAATTTTAAATATTGAAGCATCAATGGATAAATAAGGGAAGGGAAGGACACCACTGTGCTGACAGAAGTCCAGTTTAAATGACTGAAGAGAAATTCTTCCATCTTTGTCTTATGATGGTATGAAAATTAATTTTCTGGACAGTTAGGCCAGCAGCTGCTGTTCAGTTCAGCACTTCACAATATCAAGTAGCAAGTTTCCAGATTTAAAATTCATTGGTGCGCGCTTCCTGGAAATCAGTCCATATAACGTCCAGAAGCCAAGCTGATTTGGATCTCTGCCAGAGCAATGTGTGACTTGTTGGAAGAGTTCTTGTGCTGGTGGTCACCTTTACTAGCAACACTAATAAATCACTTTTCAGGGCTTCAGATCACGGCTGATAAATTTAGCTAGCAACGTTTTTATAGTGAAAAGATTCTTAGAGCATAACTTTGCATTTCTATAGGCTTTTGCAAACTGCTGGAATTAGCAGTAAGAAAGAATGGTATCTTCTATGAGAGCTGCTGAGGACGACCACTATTCATTTATCTTATGTTTCTAGAGTGATTTTAGTACTGGTGAAAGGTCCTGCTTCATCACCCAAGAGGACAAAGTCCCCTATTTAGCCACAGAACAGTTACAGCAGTGGTAGCAACAGGCTTCTACCCATACCACCCATCCCAGACAATGTGCCTCCCCCAGGAGGGACCACCACTAGGGGAGGGAAAAGGTAGTTGCCTCTGCTAAGAGAGTCTTTTGTGATAGTATTGTTTGTGACATGGATAGGGTCACTGTGAGTGGTCCCATTTACTGCCATAGCACCCCCAGATGTCAGAGCATGGCATTGCAGGTGTTCACCTCTAGCATCTCCTATTGACCACTTCTTTGGCCCTGCCATGGCCAGTTTCTGTCTACATCTTCCATGGCCAAGCCCTCCAGCCAGGTCACCTCTTTCCAGTTCTGTCCCCTTCTGGGTAACAAGAGTCCCACTAAAGAATCCACACCAACATCCAAACAGAAGATCCTTCTGCCCCTCTCAGGAAACATTGAAGTTTACTGCTCTTCACTCTCTGCTTCCAGGGACTACAGATTTCCTTCTTCACTTCCTTGGTTGTGCACTGCCATCCATGGCACTTTTCCTGGAGCAGGAGGCCCTTCTTCCTAGCAGGTTTCCCCACTGCCTCACCAGCTCAGAGATTCTGGCAGCTTTTTCCAGGGACCTCCTTGCTTCTTCCAGGCCCTGTGTCAAGGCTTCCCACAGGAGCCTGACCTGCTCCCTGTAGTTCTCTTCAGCCTGGCTTCACAAGGCCTTTCCCAGAGAGAGGGAGGGAATGCCCCATGCTTCTCATTCCTGGGTCTACTCCTTACTGAGTTCTCCCTGACCTTTCAGAACAGGGCTCATTAATTGTAATTGGGTAACTGTAACATTTTTGGGGATCACTCAGACTAGCACAAGGTTCTGTCACTGTCTGCCCTGTGGCCTCGGGTACCTTAATGCTGTGCTGCTATGGGTCAGAGCCCTGACACCAGTAGCCAGCCTATAAGCATAAAGGTCCTGAGTCTCCCCAAACCCATCTACCCCAAGTATTTAACCACTAGACACTTTTTCCCTTTGGTTTGTGACCTCCCAAAGGAGTGAAACCTGCCCCCAGTTATCAGTTCACTTGGGCACATGCACACTTCACACAGTTTGCACTATAGTGACCTGCCTGGGGTAATAATAAACAAAAGGTTTAGTTAATAGAAAAATCAGATTCAGAGATGAAATAGTAAGTTACACAGAAAATAAACATGAAGACAAAATTTCAGGCTTTACACTTCTATATTAGCTAAATTCCCTTTTCTAATATGTTACCTATTGCCTCTGAAGAGTTTCTCCACATACCCCCATCACAGAGGGGCTTCAGCATTTCACAGACAGCACCCTGCCTAGATACTGCCTCTCAGTTTCTGGATGTCCTTCACTTTGAACCCCTTCTCTTCTAAGGGTTTGCATTTTTTTTTCTTTCTCTCAGACTATAGTGATTCGTGGTGGGGGAAATTCTTTCCTCTTAATTTTTCAAGACAGGGGTTTTCTTTTCAGTTTCAAGTTGATTCAGTGTTTTCCCCATTAATTCTAGTGGTCCACCATTATCTCTTTCTGGCTGAACAATGGATAGGTATTTGACGTTAGTCTCATATAAACAACTGGCTTGGGAGTTCCTCTCTCCATGCAGTGAAGTGCACTTGAAATTATAATACCAGTTATGAGCATACTATTCTATGTACACAAACACATCATTCATAACCACAGTCTGTGTACATATCTCATGACCATAATGTTCAGACCATTACAAACTTTCACAAAAGCCCTTACTTGATACACTTTCATAGTACAAGAACATGGTATACAATCAGTTGAGTCAGCTGCTTACTCTTTGGTTTTCAGACCCCCTGTTCTGCTCTTGGGTTGTCTGGATCCTGATTGACACAGACACCCAATCAGGATCAGCTGGGGGGCTAAGTGTTTGTGACATACCAGGGTACAAGGCAGACTAATTAATAGCTGTGTCATCCTCTATCTTGGGATGCCCTTTACACTGCTTTGCTGCTGTAGCCTCCAGCCTGGACTGTTCACAAACAGCCTCCAGCATGTAAGTCACTCCCAGCTCTGTCTCTTACCAGCCTGGGTTGTACTGCAGGGTGACCCCAACACATCCCCAGTCTCAGATTTTCCTCCAGATATGTGTATTCTGTACTGCCCAGCCCTTTCCTGGACAATACAAGTGTATATAAAGTCCATTATTTCTGTAATAAAATAATATGCACACAACTTGCCACCCCAAATGGAGATTCCCAAATACTTCAATTTAAACACCCTGGATTAGATGAAACAATAAAATAAGTTTAACTACAAAGAGATTTTAAGTGAGTACATGTAATGATGCATAAAAGTGAGAAATGGTTACAAGAAAATAAAGTTAAAATGTTATTGGTGCTTAACTTAACAAACTGTATCAGATTCAAGCAAAGTTTCTGCTTTCAGTGGTCTTACTGACCAAAACCTCTAGGTCAGGATCCCTTCCCCAGAAATCAATGAAGGCTTCTTCTATTGTTTCAGGTCCAGAGAATCAATGGGCAGGGAGAAAGGGGGTGTCTTGGGTGTTCTCCCGTCCTTTTTATAGTTTCAGTCCTCCTTTTGAAAAATACTTCCTGCTGGGTACTAGGAGACACAAGTCTATGTGGAAGGATGTTCCCTGCTACTTTTTACTCACTTGTTTGAGCTTATTTTGTCTCCCCTTCCTGCTTGATGACTCTGTTTATTGATTAGATGCAAATTAAGTAGAGCACACATTCCTTTGTTTGAGACAGACCTGTTTGCCAACTTCTGTTTGGATCATGTGTTAATAACACCATAGAGTGGAAGCTTATAACTTCACATACAATGTTGCCCCACACATTATATTTTATCCGGACAATATTGACCAGCAAATTATGAGGATTCAAATGATACACTTTGTACAAAGATTATTACAATGGTGTGTAGGGTGAGGACCCAGGGGTACATTCTGTCACACCGCTACTGAACAGACAAGGCTGAGAATGACTCGCTTTAAAGGGCCAACTATCCTGTGATAGTCATCAATGCACAAGGGGTGGGGAGGGTGCACAGGGCTCTTTACAGTGGTGGGTGGGACCCCTTCCTTCCCCTTGTAGCCAGCCCAGAAAACCCCAATACTCCATTGCAGCTGTTCAAACACTCCCCAGTTTCTACCCACTTACTAGTATCCTGACTCCCCGTACTGTCTCAGCTACAATGATTCTCCCCAATCCACATTGACAAGCAAGTGATGGCTGCTCATGCACCTCTTCCCAGCTGTCAAAACTCACTCTGACATGCCCCACCAACATCAAGCACCCTTCTCCAGTTTCCCCAAACCTTCTTTGATTCCTCCCCACTGGCAAACACCCCAGCAAACTTCCCACTTAAACCTGTCCCAAACCCTACCTACCCAATGAGATGCCCTCTCACTCCCTTCCAACCTTCCTGCTTTGCCTCTCTAACTCTGACTCCTGTCCCAAGTGCCCTCTTTCCCATCAAGTTCCCTCTCATGAGAAGCAGCCCGACCACCCCCAGCTTCCTAAAACTACTCCGGTTCCCACTGACAAGCACTCAATGCACTCCACTCCTCTTATATCCCATTTCCAACTGCCTAAACTCTTGGATTGCCCCCAAATGTCCCATCCACACACCACAGTTGTGCAAACCTTCTGTTAAACCCCAAAGTACTTTATTCTCCCCTTCTTTATCTCCTGACCACAACCCTTGTCTGTAACCTCCCTCTTTTCCATCCACCTACAAAACTGTTCCAACCTTTTTTCCTGATGCCTCAATCCTCAACAACTAAAAACCAGAAGCTATTAACAATATTGTTTATATACCATATGTGCCTCTTGCTGAACTTGTGTAAATGAATTATTGTAACTGAGTTTTCAATTGTTATCTACATTCTATTTGATAAAGTGTTGATTGACTGATTTAGCAACACTCCTCACAAATAACAAGATACCGTACAATATGGTATATGCAGATAACTTTTCCTGCCAATGAAATATAAACACTTTGAAAGGTGAGATGCAGCAACCATTCTATTCTAGCAACACTTCCCAACATATCTGAAGACCGAGAGAATAACTTATTCTGTTGAACAAAAGGGAGAATTTAGGGAACGAGTGTAAGCATCCAAGTTGGAATTTGCAGGACAATGTTGCTATCACCTCCACTTTTCTGAGAAACACCATGAGATCTTTAATGTCTCATCTGTGGTGAAAAAAGCTGTTCATAAAAGCAGTTGATGTTGTATGTTTGTGTCTTTTTCTTTAAAAATGAGATTATGTTCAGTGTATGTGTATCCTTGTATTATTGTTGCCATAGTAAATATTAGTGTTTTTGTGAATACTGTCAAATAAAATCGAGTATAAGGCAACATTCTATTTTCCTCCTGAGCTGAGCTTATACAACAGTTAGAACTATTTATTAAAACGTTAGATTGATCTAAAGGGTTTAACGACTCATTTATTGGGCAGGAGGAGAGGGAAAAAAGAATCAGAACTTGAGACAAAACTTTTTAAAAAGGGCAATGGTTAAAAACCCAAAGAATAAGATTATGGACTTCATCCTTTCCCCACTGAAGCAAATGGCAAAACATCAGTTGACTTTCAAGTGAAATTAAGATTATGTACTCACACAGGTGCATAAAGGGGAATACATTTCCCTCTCATGCCCTTGGACAGACTACATGGGCCTGGGCACACAGGTGTTAACAAGCACAATATTCCTGTTATTCTCCCTCCCCTGTCAGTTGTTAGGCCTAGTAGCTTTTGACTCAGCAGACTGTATAGATTTTGGTGATCAAAGTCTCTGAGACCATAGGCGCAGGAACTAGAGGTGCGGGGAGTCCCAGCTGCCAGCCCCGCGCCTGGCGTTCCAGCTGCCGCCCCGCGCGCCCAGAGTCCCAGTTGCCGGCCCCGCGTGCCCGGCCTCAGCTCTGGGGGGTGGGAGTGGATAGGGGTAAGGGGACTGGCTTTCAGCATCCCCACTATTAAAAATGTTCCAGCATCACTGACTGAGGCTTAGGTGAACTCAACCTAAGCTTTTGGGAACTCTCTGAGTTTCTCCTCAGTGTGTTTCTGTGGGGACTGACCTGTTTAGATTTAGTTTGTTTTTCTTTGTTTGTTTATGTATAAATGTGAAGATAATGTATTTCGATGATAAAGTAGCCATGTTATGTTGTAGAAATTAAGTTGTAGTTTTTATTAATTATTAATTATTGTTAATTAATTAATTAATTAATTAATTATTATTATTATTATTATTATTATGTTATTGTTTCTTTATCATATGATTTCGTAAAGTTGGCACTCAAGAATTAATTCCTTTTTGGGCCTTGAATGTGGGGAGGTTGACCCTGAGCAATCCTTGCTGAATATTCTTAGAGACCAAATTCAGGGTCTCCAGGTGCTTTTCTATGGGAGTTGGGGGCTTTTAAGCACTGAGAAGGGCAATGAAGTAAACTCTAGCCCACCCAAAGGTTACACTTGCTTCTGATGATGAGTTTGGAGGGGTTGTGGGGGTTGTTTGAAGGCCAGAAGAGGACGTTCAGAAAAGATTTCTTTCAGGATAGGTTCCCCATTGAGCATGGTTGTAGTTAGTTGATGATACCTGTTATGGGTTCCAGTGCGGGATGCTAGGTGACAACTAGGGGTGTGCAGTGCGCGGGGGTATTTTTGTATTGAAGTAGGTTCTCTCAGGGTATTTGTGTGGCCCATTCTACTTCATGATCTATTTCTCTGGTGCAGTGTCCTAATTTGGTGAAAGCGGTTTTGTGTGTGTTGAGATGTGTATCCCAGTCTTGCTCCTCAGAGCCTGTTCTGCGGTATCTGAGTGCCTGGCTGTAGATAACAGATTTATGGGCATGTTTGGGGTGGTTACTGGCTCAATGAAGGTAGGTGTGGTGATCCATGGATTTCTTGTATGTAGTTGTCTGTAGGGTTCCATGAATGGACCACTTCACCTTGAATGGTCCCTTGAAATACGTGTTAATAATTTATGCAAAAAAATCTGTTCCACCTTCTATTTAGCTGTGACACTCTGAGTAAGTTTCCCAGACCTGAAGAAGAGCTCTGTGTAAGCTCGAAAGCTTGTCTCTCACACCAACCAGAAGTTGGCTGAATAAAAGATACTACCTCACCCACCTTGTCTCTCTAATATTCTGGGACTGACACAACTACAACAACACTGCATACAGGAAAGAAATTGTCAGACACAACACAAGTCACTGGCAATCAGAAAAAAAAGCAGGATTGATATATACTGGCTGATGATATAAAAAACACAGATGAAATCCTCCTGAATGGCAACAAAGTTAAGCAGCTAACGTAATTACTTGACACATTTTGAAGTTTCTTTTTAAAATCTTGTGCATGGGCAGATTTACTAAAACTTTGTGAAATTAATTAAGCACTCTCTCAGGAACTCATTTCAATTAATACTTTTATTTTAGCAGGCTAAATATAGCAAGAACAAAATGTAATGAAATAAATGGTTTGTTTATATCCTGTTCATGCCAATCAAACATATTACAAATCCACAGTAATGAGATACTATGACTCCTAACTATCAAGGCTAACTTTATCTTAGGGTATGTCTACACTGGCAGAGTTACAGTGCCGGCAGTTACAGCGCTGCTCAAAGAGCACTGAAGGGAAACCGCTGTTTGTGTGCACATTGTCAGCTGCCTGCGCAATAGCATGTTCACATTTGCGGCACTTACAGCAGTATTCGGAGCGGTGCACTCTGGGCAGCTATCCCACAGAGCATCTCTTCCTCTTCTGCCGCTAAGAGTTGTGGGAAGGCAGAGGGGGTCGCGGGGCATCCTGCATCCTGTCCCAATGCCCGGTGGTGCATTGCTTCGCATCCCAGAAATCCCTATGCTTCTGTCCACATTTGGGGCCATCTTTCAACAGTTTGTGTAGTGCGCACTTTGCCTCTTCGGACTGCAGGAATGGATCCCGGACTGTTGACCAATATGCTGCTCACTCTCACTAACATGTCATGAGTGGCAGTGGAGTTATTATTTAAACTATAAAGGTAAGAGGAGTTCGATATTGATTTTGCCACTCATAGTAGCTACAACACAAGATTGCTTGTGGCATTCATGGAGATGCTGACCACAGTGGAATGCTGCTTTTAGGCTCGGGAAACAAGCACTGAGTGGTGGGATCACATCATCATGCATGTCTGGGATGACGAGCAGTGGCTGCAGAACTTTCGGATGAGGAAAGCCACATTTAAGGAATTTTAAGGAATAACTCCACTGCCCCTCGTGACGTGTTAGTGAGAGCAAGCAGCATACTGGTCAGGAGTTCGGGATCCATTCCTGCAGCCCAAAGAGGCAGAGCGCGCAGTACACAAACCGTTGAAAGATGGCGCCAAATGTGGACAGAAGCACAGGGATTTCTGGGATGCGAAGCAATGCACCACCGGGCATTGGGACAGGATGCAGGATGCCCCGCGACCCCCTCCGCCTTCCCACAACTCTTAGCGGCAGAAGAGGAAGAGATGCTCTGTGGGATAGCTGCCCAGAGTGCACCGCTCTGAATACTGCTGCAAGTGCCACAAGTGTGAACATGCTATTGTGCAGGCAGCTGACAGTGTGAACACACAACAGCGGTTTCCCTTCAGTGCTGTCTGAGCGGTGCTGTAACTGCCGGCGCTGTAACTCTGCCAGTGTAGACATACCCTTAGCTGCAAAAACAAAGATTATGTGGTATAGGTCAGGAAAGGCAGTGCAAAGCCATGGCACGCAGCTTGAATAGCCGAAACTGAGACCTCATTAAAATTAAAGCAGCAGATACTGACATGCTTTAATCCTCATGTAGATGGATACAAATGTTTTGCTGTTAGACTTTTCAACACCTCAGGCATGCCATTTGCATTCTCAGCAAACTTTTTTCATACAGATGTGATGATGGAAGGTTAAACTTACTGAGAGCTTGAAATGTCAAAATCCAGTAAGGGTTCATGGTAACTATCTGGTGTTCTGGTGCCAGGACTGCCGTGCTAACATGCTTGAAAATGCTACTGTTATATGCACTTTTAAAGGTAATTTCAAGCAATTTTTAGAGAAACTGTAATTTCCAAAGCCGTCTGCTGTGCAAAACCAGTTTCCAACAATAGATGCTTCTGTATTGTTTCACCACTGAGACCATACACCAACCTGTCATAAAGGGTGAAAAGGTGAATGAGGTAATATCTTTTATTGGACCAGCTTCTGTTAGTGAGCTTTTGAGTTGCACAGAAATTCTCTTCTTCATCAAAAAGGGAGTCATTTAACACACAAATTCAGCATTAAGCCAACATTTTAAGACTATCACAGAACATTAAACTTTTTTTCCCTCTTCTTCTTCTTGGTTTCTCTTATGAAACCCGAATCCCTCTGCAGCCAGTAGTAACACTGAAGCAAAATGTGTTGGAAATACTTGTACAATTTCTGTATAGTTGGATTCACAGAAATAGAATTTGCAGCTGCACTGAACATTTTTAATATTTTGTAGGAAGTCCATATTCTCATCCAAATGGCCTACAGGTCCTATTGCAGCTGCCATTTTAAAAAATTGAAATTAATATCTTCAATCTCACCACACACATGGTCAACTGTCCCTCCTTTCCTCTCGGGGAGTTTTACTTTCTCATTCCAGGGCATGAGAATACACAACTCAGCAAAATAGGTTTCATTCACCTACTAGAACCCCTGCATCTAAAAAATACTTAAAAAAAAAATCCAGTTGTCCTGCAGCTTTTTTTCCTGATGATTCATAGTAGAATCATCAGACTTGTCACCTTTATTAAACCTGGAACTTAGAGACTGTCACATCAATGAGAAAATTCACCAGCGGCAGATCAGTAACCAACTATTTATGATGTTCTCCTGTACAGAAAGATCTAAAATAATTCCTGCCATCCCATCATTTTAAGGTATATTGTTAAAATTAACTATGCATTCTGTGCAGTCACGCAACACTGTTATCTAATCTACCATGGGTACTTATATGGTCCCAATCACCATAAGTTCCAACCCCCTCTCTTTTTTGCTTCCCAATCTGTAGGAGAAATAGCTTAATTTATTGATGGGTATTTTTGGTTTGATTTATTTTAAGTGAGAAGAGCTAGTTTCAGGGAAGTGAAACCCATGGAATGAGTTTTCCGTTTAGCTCTGAAAATTGTGAGTTATTTTTATTTCATCTAGTAACAAGTTCTGTTTTCTAGCTCCTATGAATGTTCTCTCTCCCATGCTCACAAGCTGCCCCATACTGATTGGCAGTTCCATTATTCCAGTGGAACATAGCTGTCCTGGTAGCTCTAGTTGGCACTGAAAGAGACAATCTCTCAGGTAGCTAGGGCTAGTCCCAAGGAGAGGGTTGTTTATTTGGACAGAGACTTTGAACTGGATTCTGTATTCAGTGGGGAGTCAATACAGAGAATGGAGCATGGGGGTGATGTGTTTGTGACACTGGCAAACCAGGTGCCAGCTCTTGCCAAGACTGCAGGCATTAGCTAAGAACCGACAAGCTCATAGCTGGCGACCAGGCCAGTTCACCTATATGTTAGTTTTGCTCAAATAGGTATTAGTCTCATAAGAACGTATTTAGACTCTATGAAGTGCTTGTAAATTGCTGCATGCATTAATTTCACTTGTAATGAGTTTGCTTGCTTTAACCTTGTAATAACTCTCTCATTTATTTTCTTAGTTAGACTATCCTTTCCCGAACCCTGCTCTTCTGGCTTTCAAATTACCTCCCCAATCTGCAAACTCTTCATCATCGGAAGCAAGCTCCCCACAAACCAAGACACAGTCACCAACTCAAAGCAGCAGCAGACCCTTTCAGAACAACAGATGCAAAACCTGCTGACATATCTCCACTGGTACAATGATCAATACCCCCCACAACACAACTTTCAAAAGGCATGTGTAAAACCCATTGATATCACAACTTGTGGTGTACCTCATCCACTGCACTAAATGCCCCATAGCAACTATGTGGGTGAAACCAGACAATCACTACGCTCTCGAATGAACTCACACAGGAAAATGATAAAAGACAAAAACACCATATCACCTGTGGGTGAACATTTTTCACAAAGCGATCACTCTATAACTGACCTGTCTGTCCTCATCCTCAAAGACAACCTGCACAGCACTTTCAAATGATGTGCCTGGGAGCTTAAATTCATAACTTTGCTAGACACTAAAGATCAGGGTTGGAATAGCAACACTGGATTTATGGCTTCTTACAACAATCTCTAAACCACTAAGGGCTTTTCTACACTGGCACTTTACAGCGCTGCAACTTTCTCACTCAGGGGTGTGAAAAAACACACCCCTGAGCGCTGCAAGTACTGCCCTCGTGTAGGTGGATTTTTTAGAGTGCTGGGAGAGCTCTCACCCAGCACTATGCCATGACTACACAAGCCAAGTAAAAACTTCCAGGGAGGGATAGCTCAGTGGTTTGGGCATTGGCCTGCTAAACCCAGGGTTAGGAGTTTAGCCCTTAAGAGGGCCACTTAGGGATCTGGGGCAAAATCAGTACTTAGTCCTACTAGTGAAGGCAGGGGGCTGGACTCAATGACCTTTCAGGGTCTCTTCTAGCTCTATGAGATAGGTATATCTCCATATATCTTAGGGGGGGCGAGGGATAGCCCAGGGTTGTGAGTTCAATCCTTGAGGGAGCCATTTAGGGATCTGGGGCAAAAATTAGAGATTGGTCCTGCTTTGAATAGGGGGTTGGACTAGATGACCTCCTGAGGTCCCTTCCAACCCTGATATTCTATGATTCTATGAAAGCACTGCCACAGCAGCACTTTAATGTTGCTAGTGAAGACATGCCCTCTCACAGCCATCCCTGTCCCACCATCCCCAGCTGATTTCCCTCCCTTCCTTTCCTCCATAGGACTGAAGAGATATTACTGGGCCACTTCACTTTGAATGGTCCCTTGAAATATGTGTTAATTACTTATGCTAAACAATCTGATCAAACCTTGTATTTAGCTGTGACACTCTGAGTACACTCCTCAGACCTGAAGAAGAGCTCTGTGTAAGGGCACACTGGCTTGAGTAGTCGCAGTATAGCCAGCGCTATAAAAAAACCACCTATATGAGGGGAATAGCTACCAGCACTGGGAGCACAGCTGGTGCACTGTCTACACTGGCACTTTACAACACTGAAACTTGCAGTGCTCAGGGGGGTGTTTTTTCACACCCCTGAGTGAGAAAGTTGAAGCGCTGTAAGGTGGCAGTGTAGACAAGGCCTTAAAAAGCTACTTTTCTCTTGAAGGTTTCTTTTTTTTTTTAAATATCTGAAATTCCGGCACAGAACAAATACCCAGTAGTTGCCAGTCACTTAACAATCAATTTTGAAAATCACATTAAATAAATACTGACAATTAGGTGGAATGCAGCCCAGACAGGATTAATGAAATAAGTTTGTGAAAAGTTTTTAAATAAACAGACTTGATAAATATTTGGTTCTACTTGTAATGTTTCATAAGCACTCAGTAGTCAGGTTGGTTAGACAGAAGCTTTATTTAAAAGTGCACTAACTTTCAGTTCAGTTTGAGTTTGCTTAGGCTTCTGTGACTATTTAGCTGACATTGGGCATGCTCAGAGACTTAGCACAGTTGTTAGCGTAGTCAGTCTCTAGTTAATTCTAACTCAACTTATTTGCATAATCACTGTGGAACTAATAATGTGATACCTATCAGCAAAGTACTGAAGCCTTCAAAATGGATGAAAAAAGTACATGCACCAGAATTCTTTCTGCAAGGAAATTAGCATGTCTTTCACAGCAAGACACAAGTAAAGCTAGACACAGCATCAAAACAGGCTTCTGGACTTTTACTTTGATACTTTTATTACCAGTGCCATTTCATGAAATATCAGGTTTTCTAGCAAATCTAACCTCTTTATAGGTAGGGCACCAACCATTACAGTATGTAGTTACTGCAAATAGAGAAAATGGGAGGTATGAAGGTGGGCTACAGTCTTGCTGTCCTGATGATTCGCTGCTTAAACATTTTAAGATTTCCTTTAATGAAAACAAAACAAAATTCCGGATCAAAATATCCTCTAGAAAAAAATCATATAGTCTATTAAAGAGCAAGACATTTTTCAGCAAAATGTTTTGTGGCATTTGAGTACCGGCTGCCTGACCTCATTTGACCCTGGCCACACACACATGCTCTCACTTCCCCCTGAGGTAAACTCAGGGTTGCGGTGGAGAATAGCAGGAATGGTGGGCTTTTAATTGACTTCTGCATTCATCATTTATCCTGCCTTGCGTAACTGTTTTCACTTTTCTGAGGACTTGTGAGACTCTGCTAAGTGGTGTAAATTTCCTGGCAAAGCAGCCAGTAAGTAGCTTATTTACAGCACAAATGGCAAGGTAAGCGAGGAACCCTATGTTTCTTCATATTTTGTATATGTCTAAGACCAAATCCTCCAATCAGCTCTACAGGCTGATGCCACGTCTGCATTGTGGCATCCAGCCTGGCAGCCAGAAGGAATGCTAGTTTCTGCCAAGATGATAGATCGGGTTGGTTAAGGGAGGTTTGAAATAACACAGTTTAACTGTAAACTCCAGCAGCGACAACCTCAAGAGGATCAGGGTCCAGTGGTCTCGACTGTCATACAGGAAGTGCCATGTTCTAATCTTAGCTGTGTGGCTTGGGACAAATTGCTTAACCCCACTGTCTCCTCATATGAAATAAAGGGATTTTAATTTATTTGTATAGCACCTATTGTTCCAGCAAATAGTGCTCCAGTCTCAAAAATTACCAGTGAGCCATCTGTAAAATGGGAAAATAATACTCTTTTCTCCTACTCTTTATTTTGTCTAAATAGACTGAAGCCTCCAGGGAAGGGACACAGTGTGTATGTTGTAAAGTACGTTGGCCCATACTCAAGTGGGTCTAGGATTACTTAACTGTTCAACTCTAAATAAAATTAGTTTGATAGAAATGTTAAAGCAGTTTTCCATCTTTACGTTAGAGGGTGCTGAGGTAAGCTATGGACTTGCATCGAGGTGGGGCTCTCAGAGACATTTCCTTAATTTCTTGCCTAGTAACAGTCATGTTATGAGTGAGAATGGCTGACAAGTTGCTAATTATTTTTAAATAAATGAAGTGTGGGCCCCAAGTCCATCACCCGGAGTAGAAGCCTGTTGCCAATCTCTCCAGCAGGAGCCCCACACGTGTCCTGGTTTTGGTATTCTTGGAAGAGCCCCAGTCTTTGGTCGCCATAGTGGATCTTGCAAGACTGAAATTTTCCATTATGACTGAAGACCTAGAGACTGTCAAAGCATAGGAGGCGAATTATATGGACTGTGGTGCCTGTGCTCCACCAATATTCAGGAACGTGGGCCCGACTCCACCAATGTTTGGGCTTATATTTTCGAGCTGTCCCATCCATAAGATGGACCAGGGCAACCTCCCCGTGCTTTCGGGGGCCCCGCGCTTCAGGGGGAAGTGGGGTCCAGGGTGGCCTGGGAGGTTAGCAGGGGGTCTGGCACCGGCAGCAGCGAGTGACCTGACCCCAGCCCGCCCAGCCTTTTCCCGCCCCTGCTCCGCTCCCGCCCCCACGCCACCCCTTCCCCCAAACCCCCACCCCGCCTCTTTCCAGCTTCTGCCCCCTCCCCCGAGCAACACCAGGATCCAGTGGTGCGGAATGGAGCAGAGCAGGCTGGGGCCAGGTTGCTGGCTGCTGCTGGCACCAGGCCCCACGCTAACCTCCCAGCCCGCCCTGGACCCCACGTCCCCCTGAAGCGTGAGGCCCCCAAAACACAGGGGCCTGGGGTGGTTACCCCAGTCTGTCCTATGGATGGGACGGCTCTGCTTGGACCCGTTCTGGGCATCACCAAAAATTATACAAACCTGACGCCCATGTGCCAAAGGCTTGGGCCACAACAATCATATCTAGCATGCAGGGACCATCTAACTAGCCTTTGAAGATACAACGGTGGCCCCTGAGGTGAAGTGAATGGGGTACTGACCCCTATAAAAATTAACATAATGAAAATTAAATGTGTCTCTCTTGAGACATTAGCAACACCAGACACTACATGCCCCTGTCCTCCTTTGTCCATGCCCCTTGTCCAAGCCATCCAGAGAAGACGAGGTGAAAGACCTAGGCCTTTGGCCATGCCATCCTGACCAGTCTGCAACCAAATGAGACTCCCCACATACACACACACCAGGTGCCTAATCTTGTTCACAGCAAGTTTACACAACATAGTACTTGAAATATTAGAGGCTTCTAGCACCTTATCCACACAAGCTCACTTACCCTTGCTATCACTGTTGCCGCTCCACCATTGGCAGAAGTTTTAGCAGGAAATTTTAACAAGAATTTCTTAGGCCATGTCTACACTACAAAGTTTTGCTGAAGCAATTACGTTGGCATACGGCCACCACGTTAGCATATTGCTTTTGTGCAGGCATACCTGGCTCCTTGCATCAGCGCTGCACGTACTCACCAGAAGTGCTTGTGTTGGTGCACCATGGGTAGGTATACCACTGTGCAACCTGCCACTGTTCAGTCTTTTGGGTAGTTTTGACAATGCATGGTGGAGCGGAAATGAGTCACAAAGGGGTGATTAGGAGCAAGGGGTCAACTTCCCATGATGCAATGTTGTCCATCCCATAATATCATCTATAGCCCATAATTTTCTAGAAATAGAGACATTGTTCTTTGACCAACCAAGGAAGTAGCAGTCTTCTATGAGGGCCAGATATATTGGAATT
The DNA here is from genome assembly GCF_002925995.2 of Terrapene triunguis. NCBI lineage: Eukaryota > Metazoa > Chordata > Testudines > Emydidae > Terrapene > Terrapene triunguis. The sequence continues at coordinate 79,509,979 of NW_020664409.1, forward strand.
GGAAAAGGTACAGAAAAGGGCAACAAAGATGATATGGGGTATGGAACAGCTTCCATATGAAGAGAGATGAATAAAACCGGGACTTTTCAGCTTGGAAAAGAGACAACTAAGGGGGGATCTGATAGAGGTCTATAAAATCATGACTGGTGTGGAGAAAGTAAATAAAAATATGTTATTTACTGCTTCTCATAACACAAGAACTAGGGGTTATCAAATGAAATTAATAGGCAGCAAGTTTAAAACAAACAAAAGGAAGTATTTCTTCACACAGCGCAGTCAACCTGTAGAACTCTTTGCCAGAGGATGTTGTGAAGGCCAAGACTGTAACGGTGGTCAAAAAAAGAACTAGATAAGTTCATGGAGGATAGTCCATCAATGGCTATTAGCCAGGATAGGTAGGGCTGCAAAACCATGCTCTGAAGTGGCCCTAGTTTGTTTGCCAGAAGCTGGAATTGGCGACGGGATGGATCACTTGATGATTACTTGTTCTGTTCATTCCTTCTGGGGCACCTGGCACTGGCCACTGTCAGATGACAGGATACTGGGCTAGATGGACCACAGGTCTGACGCAGAATGGCTGTTCTTATGCTTTTATCTCCGGACAAAAGGATAATAGGAGCTAGTGAGGGCCAAATTCATAGGAAAGGCTAAATTGATGCAAGACTTCCCCCCCCCCCCCCGCCCCCGGCCCTTACCATGCAGATTACCATCAATCCTAGTCCCTTGAGACTTACAGCCACTTAGCAACTGTACCTTTACGCTGATTGCCGGTCTAGAGTTGCTTTCTGTGATGTTCATCTTGGTGTGTGTTTAATTTTCTCTTTCTGTAAAATGCCCAGTTAAGACTTTAGTTTGTCTTAAAGCAAAGAACTGTTGGCTGGGTGCACAAAAGAGTTAAGTGCTGAGATGCTGAACATCATTGTGCCTAACTTTTAGACATGTAAGAAAACACTGATTCACAAAGCCTGAGTTAAGCACATAGGCACTTTTGACTGCAATTCACAAAAGACAGTATGCTAGGCAGGAAGCCACCTAAACTGTCCAGAAAGGTGTGTGCTAAGCCCTGCCCCTCTATAGTGATAGTTGCTTATCTCTGCTAGAGATTTTTCAACTGTGAACCCTCTCCTGGAGCCAGGTGCTTATGCTCTTTTAGCAAAAAGCCAAGGGCAGGGAAGGACCTCTTAACTTTTAGCCCAGTGGTTAGGGTATTCAGCTGGGATGTGGGAGAACCCCAGTTCAAGTCCCTCTCTCCTTGACAGGGAGAAGGGTTTTGAAATGGGACCTGTCACCTCTCAGATGAACACTCTAACCACTGGGCTACGGGATATGCTGATATGGAACTCCCTCACTCTCTCCTCTTAAAGCTGTTGCACTGTGGATAAATAAAGAGTCATTGGAGCTGGGGAACTGGATCCTACTAGATTGGGCTCCGCACATGACTTAGGGGGCCAAATGCCTATCTTACCCCAGTTTGTGAATAGTTCTGGGGCTTAGGTAAGAGATAGGTATCTGGAGGCCTAGAGGGTGAAACCAATACACACATTGAGAGGCAGAAACGTAAGTGCCTATGGAATTTATACGGAAAAAACTTAGGCGCTGAGTGAATTTAAATACTTACAGGGTTCAGAGGGAGTTTTGTGCATCACAGTGGCCCAGAAACTGGGACTTTAGTACCTGAAACAGGGACTTAGGCACCTACCTCCTTTTGTGCATCCAGGCCTTTGTACCTGACTTATATGAGCCAGATTTTGGTTGATGCACTCTCAGAGCTGGTCTACGCAGGGAAATTTACAAACAGAAATACAATTTTACTGCTATAGTCATACTTTACTGCTATAGTCATAACTCCCTACATAGACACTTATTCTGGAATAAGAGTGTCTTGGAAAAAGAGGGCACAAAAGAAGGCTTCTAGAAGTAGTGTATGCTTAACTGTACATTCAATTCAAGTTAGTTTTACAAGGTTTATAAATAAGAGGGCAACATCTCGCCTATCATTAATCAAGACTAATGCTGATGGGCATTGTTGCACTGGCTGTGCTTTGTAAGCAAATAACCCAATCAACATGCAACATGTATTAAAATTGTTCTTTATTGTAAACAAGGTATAAAGTACGACATAAGAAGTATTGTGCAAAATTTTAAAGTAGTCATAAAAGATTATCTAGCACATTATTATCCAACTGTTTAGTTGTCTATATTTGTGTACTCAACATAGTAAGATACAATAGAAATATGGTTAGTGAAAGTTGATGCATTATTTGTCACAAAATCTACACTATTAATTCAAGGCTGGTGTCTTTACTGCCTTATGTTTACTTTACAAATAATTCCTAATGTTCTAATTTAATACAGTATAGATTATATCCTTATTACATAAAGACCATTTATCTCTAATAGAAATCATCTTCAAAAGTGACCTCCACATCAAGTAGCCTAGTATAACATATTTGTTCTTGCCTTCTTAGTAAACCCATGTAATTTATTATTCTTATAGTTACATTTAAAACCAACCAAACAAAAAAACCAACCAAACAAAAAACAACAACAATATACTGTCTCAGTGTTTATGAAAAATGCAGTGGTATGGAATTTTGAAAGGTATAAAGGAAACCATAAGCAACTTGAAAGCAGAAGCATCATAGGATGCCTAAATATAACCTATTGTAATAATCATGAGCTTTCAAGAGGAATAGCAAAAATAGTATTAGCTTTCTATATTATAATAAATTAATGGGGATTTAGGTACTTTTGGCTCTCTCTAGCCACATGGCAGCACTCAATCTATTCCATATTTGGATAGTAATGTAAAACTGGCATGACTGATATACTTGATACATTAAATACTGTATCAAGAGGTGGTGAGCCTCAATGCCCATCTCTCGTACAGATGCATTTCTGATCAACAAGTCTGTACCATACATTGATATTTCTCTCTAGTCTGTGCTCTACTGAAAACTCATTACATCTTTGAAAGCTGTAATTTCAGTTGGTTTCAAGCATTAACATCAGCCAACAGCTCTGCATGACTTATGTCTGACCACTCTATAGTACATACAAGTAATCTGCATAAATTCAAAACCCTTTGCTACCTGTGCTGCTCTGCTCTCAAACCTTCAACCTCTTTCTCTTTTCACCAAGTTGAAAAGAAACCTGACATTCCATTGTTAGTCGCTGGTTCTCTCAGTAGCATTTCCTGTGACCAAGCACAGACTGCCTTTGCCTCTCTGCTGTAGTGCCATCAACAGCTGGCACTGAAGAACTACAGACCTGGAGTAGGAGCTTTTATACATCACTGGTGGTATACCATAGTGACAACAGTTAGTTCCGGTAACTTTTCAGGAGTTCTTTCACTGTGCAGGTGTAGATGCAGGTGGCACAACAATGTCATTTAGCTTGCTCACTTCCATTTGCCAGTTTGGTAGCTTCTTAGCTGACAAATGCCGCCGTGCATGCTTTGTTAAATGGTCACTCCTCATGAACCGCCGATCACACATTGGGCAAGCAAACTTCTTCTCACCGGTATGTGTTCTGCGATGCCGAGACAGTTCATCAGATCGTGCAAATCTCCTGTCACAGCCTTTCCAACTACAGCTAAAAGGCTTTTCTCCTAAAACAAAATAGAGATGAGCATTTATTTAGCAACAACTTTACTTTTGACTGGTAATATTTGTTTGACTTTTTTAGAACCAATTTCTACTGTGCCAATCAGGACACAAAAACAAACCAACAAACCCAGAGACATAGAATATTAAGATGGTTTTGACTGTGCTAATTCGAAGAATCAGCATCACCAGGTAGCCAGCTGTACAAAGAAAGGGTCATTGCACTAGACCAGGAGTAGGCGACCTATGGCACGTGTACCTAAGGCAGCATGCGTGTTGATTTTCAGTGGCACTCACACTGCCCGGGTCCCCCCCGGGTCTGGGGGGGCTTTGCATTTTAATTTAATTTTAAATGAAGCTTCTTAAACATTTTAAAAACCTTATTTACTTTGCATACAACAATAGTTTAGTTATATATTATAGACTTATAGAAAGAGACCTTCTAAAAACATTTAAATGTATTACTGGCACGTGAAACCTTAAATTAGAGTGAATAAATGAAGACTCGGCACAGCACTTCTGAGAGGTTGCCGACCCCTGCACTAGCCTTTCATCACTGGAAAGCAGAGTTCAGCTTGTGCTTTATGTTTCAAAACAGTTTTATTCTCATCCTTATCTTCATTTATATACATTATAAAACCACGACAGCTTTGCACGACCAGCACCCACTGCTGAAAATGCTATCTGTACTAAAAACAGGAGGGTTGTTACATGACAAGGCTGAAGTGTGCTAGTAGAGCTGTGTAAACATACATAGCCCCTTATCCTTTGCTAGTGTGATTAGATTCACTACCATATTTTTTTTAAGAACTGCGGGGACACCTGAAGGAACGACTCTCTGGGGTGTTAATGTTGAAGGTGAGAATGCTGGTCACCTCTCCTTTTTGAGGCATCCTACCAAAGATTATGCCATGTATTAACACCTACTGGCAAAAGCAAGCAATAGCACTCTGGGACTGCCCCACAATGCTAGATTCTGTTCGGTCAAGACAAAAAAAAAATCTTTAGAGATGTACAATGTTAAGAGAGCGTTGACTGAGGTAACTAGAAAGGTCACTATTATCAGGAAGCCAGCTGTACAAAGGATTAGTGCACTAGCCTTTCACCTCTGGAAAGCAGCAAACACAAACAAAATCACAACTCACTAGAACATTGATTAAACATTAGCATAAATATACATGAAAAGCTTTCTTTGAAATTCCTGCTATCCACTGATTAATGACTTACCTGTGTGTGTTCTCACATGGGCCTTCAAATGAGAGCTCTTGAAATAAGTCTTTCCACATCCTGGATAGTTGCAAATGTGGCTTCTTATTCTTGATGAGTCAATTGGTGGAGTGATTTTTGCTGCAGAAGGTGTAAAACCTGGAGCAGGAGCAATAGGAGAGAGTCTAGTGCCATTTGGACTAATGATTGGAGCCTTTGTGTTCTGCACAACCGGCTGGGGCACAACAAACATAACGGCACCTTTAGGAACTTGAGTTCCCATGAACACCATAGGCTGGCAAAGGGTTGATTGTTGGCTAGAAGGAGTGTTGGGCACTATTGCTGTCACAACAGAGTTGTTAGTAGACAGAGGAACCATCTGGCAAATTACTGGCACAGGTGAGACACTACTCGCTTGCACAGCAGGTGAAGATACTATCGTCGATAACTGCTGTACTGATCCAGGAACAGGCTGAGGTTTACTGGTTGAAGTCTGGATCAGGGACAATGGACTGACAGCTTGTGCTGTACTTGTTTTTTCTTCTAAAACTGGCAGTTTGTCACTTTTGTAAGTTGCTCTGTTTGGTGACACAATTGCACAAGGTGGATTTTGTTTTGCAGTTCCATTATTCTGTACATTTATTTCCCTTGAAGTATTGTCCTGATATTTCAACACACTAGCTGCTCTCACTGGACATGTTCTGTGATTACAAAGCTGAGCATCAGCTGTATGGCGAATAACACTTGTTGCTTGAGCTTTCATTGGTCTGGATGCTGGAGACTTTTCAGTCTCTTTAAAAATTGCTGAAGGAACAGGCTTTGAAATATCAGAGAATAATCTGCATTGTACAGCAGATGGCGCTGCTGCTGGCAAATGAATTACTTGAGACATCTCAAAATCAGAAGGGCTGTAGGGTGGAGTCAAGCACTAAAAGGGGAAAAAAGATGCAAGTAATGAGACAGCTATTCAGCACGATTATTTCTCACAGTTAATGTGATCTAAAAAACTTTAATAAGGTGGGTACAATAATAGAATAAAGCTTACAAATGCTGGTATTGCATGAAAGTCAGCTGCACCAGGTAGCAGGTTATCATCAGTTTCTTCTGACATATCAGATGCTGGTGTTATAGGTCTCAGTTCGGCATATTTTTTGAAGTCTGATTTCCAGTTGCAGCTCATAGACATAAGGGCTTCTACGGCTTCAAAATCACTCTTTTCAGCGGTATTGTTCCAGGAACGTCTATTATTGTTTTGCTTTTCAGTAATCATCTCTATTCCTTCCTCCTAAAGGGAAAAAAGGAATATTTTTCAGTTTACTGTTAAATTAACTAATTAACAGTTCCTTGTTTAAAGAAAAATTACAAAAATTAAATGCAACCTATAAAACATATCATACTTCACAGAGCGGATTCAATATTTTTAAAGACACTCTACATTCCTGTTTCTTCCCCTATTATATAACCTTTATTAAAATGTTAGTCTGATTCCCTATATCATATTATCTGATGAATATTCTGCCTGCACAGTTGTCTAGTGAAATTAGTTTTTGAAAAGCAACAGTAAGTTAGTCCCTTACTGCAAGTTTTGAATGACTGAAAGAAAGCAAAGCAGAGCAGAGCAGACAGGGATAGCTCAGTGGTTTGGGCAGTGGCCTGTTAAACCCAGGGTTATGAGTTCAATCCTTGAGGGGGCCATTTAGGGATCTGGGGCAAAAATCTCTCCAGGGATTGGTCCTGCTTTAAGCAGGGGATTAGACTAGATCAGTGGTTCGTGAAATGTTACAGGGGGTTCTTGGGAAAAAATTCCCTAATGGCGGACAGAGCTGTCCCTAGGGACCATGGGGCCAGTAGCCTGAAGCCCCTGGACTTCCAAGAGCTAAGCAGATCAAAGCAAGCGTATCTATCACACTGAAGAGATTTAAACTTCAAGACTTCTTATAAGAAATGGAAAGGGAGGTAGATATTTTTTGCTGTTTTTAAAATTAAATAGGCAGCTAGTATTGTTTTTAAAATTATTATTATGAACAAGTTTAAGGTTTGTTGTAACGTGCGTTGTTTGCCTGGACTGCCCAAGACCTGAATGCTTGTGTAGGAGGAACTCTGTAGGTTGGCTTCTTAAATACCTTCATGTTTGTTTCACATCTGATGCTCCTTGATGAAACATAGGAGCCTTGTCTTATAACAGGCTTATTCAAAGTGATACAAGCTACGAAAGTGAGATCTTGGAAGAGTGTTGCCGTTTTCATAATGTAATAAGAATACTGTAATGATAAATAATAATTAATAATAAATAGTGTGTAATAAGCATGTCATAAAAATAAATTTTATATTTCCAAGATCACTGCTTTTATAATTTATACTCAGGTAAAGTTGAAAATCCCTGGAAATATTCATTTTTAGGAGGGGGTTCGCAAGACTTGACATTTTAGTGAAAGGGGTTCACAGGTTGTTAAAGTTTGGGAACCACTGGACTAGATGACCTCCTGAAGTCCCTTCCAACCCTGATATTCTATGTTCCTTAAACTTCACTTTGAGTTATTTTGTACTTGCTGTTCCTTTATTCCACCCTACAAGGATTTTAGTTAGGGTACAATCTTAATTTTTTTGTTTGAATAACCTGAAAAGGGTTGAGGCACAAAATTTGACTGACTTGAATTGTGACCTAATAAAGTTTGTCAGATAATATGGAAAGTGTTTCTGTTGTTTTATGCTGTGTGAGTATATATACGCACACACACTCATATCATTTGAATATTAAAAAAAGTTAGGTAACCACTATTTTGTGTAGCTGGAGGGTGGGTAGGGAATGTTTTGGACTCTGCATGATCATATAACAGCCACCATTGCTGAAGCCATTGATTTTAGAGTGCTGATGCACAAACAGATGTTTAAAAAGCAACAGAGGGTCCTGTGGCACCTTTGAGACTAACAGAAGTATTGGGAGCATAAGCTTTCGTGGGTA
>NW_020664409.1:79517851-79532803 GCF_002925995.2 Terrapene triunguis
ACCTTTGAGACTAACAGAAGTATTGGGAGCATAAGCTTTCGTGGGTAGCAAGCATCTGAAGAAGTGAGGTTCTTACCCACGAAAGCTTATGCTCCCAATACTTCTGTTAGTCTCAAAGGTGCCACAGGACCCTCTGTTGCTTTTTACAGATTCAGACTAACACGGCTACCCCTCTGATACTAAACAGATGTTTGTGTGCCTGAGCTGGTTGGTGAGTGTCTTCAGTGGACAATTTACACCTCAGAAAGCTGTGCCTAAAGTGCTCTTGCTAGGGCCCAAACTAGTGGAGCTTCAGCATGCATTAAGATGGAGCTATTTGATCAAGCTTTTAACCAGCCTCTGGATTATTCTTAGGGACAGGACAAGTAAGGTTTTATAGATGCTTTATTAAAGGCCTATGTTTTGCAGATTTTTGAATTTTATAAATACAAGAAAATATGGAACATGCAATACTCAGAAGATGGACCCTGAGAGAGCTAGGGAAAGGTTGTCCTCGTTGGATTCTATAGGGCACTGGCCTATATTAACAGAGACATGATCAATGAGCAAAAGCAGCGCAGGAAAAAACTGCCTCTGGCTCACAAGGGAGGCAGCAGAGGCTCACGGAGATCCTCGCTGGCAGACGGATCCTGTGTTTGAGCCACGCTCACCTCAGTGAACCTCTGTGACTCACTCTCTCCATCCGTGCACTCAAACCACGCAGTACCGCCCCCGCCTCTCGCCCATTGGTCGCCAAGGTCAGGGGCCTCAGAAGCCGAATGGCTGGCACAGGGCCGAGGCGAGGTTGGGGCGGAGGCATGTGAACAAAGCGTGATCAGCGGCTGGTCCCAGGCAGTCGCGAAACGTGGGGAACTGGGGACTGCCGCTCGGCGACCTTTCCCCTACTTGTGCTGCGTGCGGTCTCCCTCTTCCCCCGCCTCCCTCCCCAGCGGGCGGGGGCTGAGCCAGGGCCCGCCGCCAGGCAGGAAGGGAGCCCGCCTGCTGCAGCAGTGGGCAAGGCTGACAGCCAGCCAGCCGCATGCTTCCTCGCAGCTCCCGCCCGGCCAGAGCCACACATGCGGGAGGGCGGCCTCAGTCCACCCCCGCGGCTCCCAGGAGAACAAGGCGGAAACAGTCCCTCCTCTCGAAGGGTTGGGGCTGAGAGGTTCAGCACCACCACACCCGACGCTTTCCCGCGCCGCAGCTCGGGTCACCAAAGCGAGCCCTAGGAGGGGGCACGGCTGCTCGGGGGGGGGGCTCTGAAGGGAACGGAGACAGGGCGCTCCCTGCCCCCAGGCTGCACAAGAACCATTCACCCAACAGGCACAAGCCCTGCCCGGGGACTCTTGCATGGCGGGAGCTGGCCACGGACTCCCTCGCCCCGCCCGCCGCCGCCTAGCCTCTCCCGCCGCCTTCAGCCAGTCTCGTCTCGCCCACCCCCTGGCTGACCTCCAGCCCCCGCAGCCTCGCCCACCGGTTTTGTCCCAGCCTCATCCCTCCCCGTTCCGATCCCCCTCCCTGAGCCTCGCCCACCGCCTTCCTCCTGTCTCACCCCCCAGGGAATCCCCCAGCGTCGCCCGCGGTCAGCCCCCACTCACCCGCCCCTTTCCCTCGCAGCCCCCCTCAGTCGTTTACCGTAACCCCACTGCAGTCCGCCCCCGACCAAACCCTCCCCACCCACCTCCCCGCCCTCCAGACAGGGCTTCTCCCCAACTACCCTCATCCTAGCGGCGTGCGCCCATAGCTCCCGGTACACACCACGTGCCCCCTCCACTCACCACAGGACCCCCCAACAACCTCTCCCCGCCAGCGCCCGCAGACTGACGCCCTCTGACATCCCGCTCCCCAGTAACCTCCCCAACCACCCCCCCACTGCCTCCCTCTCTGCCATCCCCTCTCCGTAGATCACCACAGGTTCCCCAATACCACCCCCCGACTGCCTCCCTCTTTGCAGATCACCACAGGTTCCCCAATAACATTCCCCCAATCCCCCCCCCCTCTCTGCAGGTCAGGCTCCCCCAAAACCTACCCCAGCCCCCCCACTGCCTCTGTGCAGATCAGGCTCCCCAATAACCTATCCCAACCCCCCCCGCCTCCGTCTCTGCGGATCAGACTCCCCAATAACCTACCCCAGCCCCCCGCCCCCGACTGCGTCCCTCTCTGCCATCCCCTCTCCGCAGCGCACCGCAGGCTCCCCAACCACCTCCCCCCAAGACCCCGATCCTCTCTCCAGATTCCCACAAGCTCCCAGTATCCTCAGCCCCAGATCGATTCCTCCTCTGCCACCACAGGATTCCCAGCTACTCCTCCCGCAGCTCCCCAAAGGGAATCCCTTGTTCTCGGGGCTCCCGCCCCAGAAAGGTGGCATCGTACCCCAGACAACATCTCTCCCCCTCCATCCTCCCTGGGCTGAGCCCCTTCTCGTGCCCCGCATCCACCTCTCCCCAGGTGCACCTGATGCGGGGAGGGCTCGCTGGGCACCAGCCCCCCCAGGACTAGGAAGCTGGAAGAGCCGCACTTACAGCTGGCTGGTAGAGGGAAGATGCGAAATTCAGCATGGCCCGGCTGGGAGACGCGGTGGCTGGGAGCTGCTCTGATGCTGCTGCTGCTGCAGCTGTTGACAAGAGCCTTCACCCCAGGCGCTCTCTGGCCGCTGCCTTGATTTTCCTCTTTTTGTTCGCAGCTGCCCATTCAGCTGGCGGTTCCACCAGCTCGGCGTAGGGGGAGACCGGAGCTGGCCGCGGCCAATCCGCTGCAAAGGTGTGTGAGGCGGCGGCCAATAGCGAGCGGGGGCACGCGTGATCAGCGGCTGCCCAGCGGCATGGAGAGCGTGTCAGCTCTGCGTGTGCACTAGCCCCGGCAGCGTGTTCCCGGCGCAGCCCTTGGGTAAGTCCCGATGCGGGCTGAGTCACTGTCACGTCTCCGCTCTGTCTCCCTCTCCGGATCCATGTGGGAGAGGCGCGCCCGAGCGGGGGAGGGGGCAGCAAGATACTTCCTGTCAAATGAGATCATACCGCTGGGGGAGGGGAGGGGAGGGCATAGATCATGTCTCCGCATCTCCCTTCTCATCGACTAGCCGGGACTTGTCCTTGCGACTCCCTCGAGGTCTCAGGCTGGGTAGGGGGTACTTTGTCCAGGTTTTTTTGGAGGGGGGGGTATCCTGTGGGAGTCCAAATGGCTATACCTAAGTGACATCAAATGGAGCAGTTTACAGTCACCAGTAATAGCTGCTATTTATTATTTTAGTTGTGGCCTCCCTCTGAGCAAGTGTTAACCAACTTTTCACGTAACCCCTGTGAGGTATGCAAGTATTATCTTAATGTTACAGATAGGGAACTGAGGCATGGAAAGATTTGTGACCCTGGGGTAAGTGTGGCAGAGCCTGAAAGAGATCTCAGTCCCAGACTCCCAGCCTTAACAGAACCATCTGATACGCTTACCATTTGAGTGGGCTGGTCAGTGTGATCCATGGAGGCTCCAAGTTCCAATATTCATTGCTCCTAGGGGGCCTTCAATGCAGTCAAAGGAAACAGCTGCTCAGGCTCCTACGTGTGTATGTCACCACTCTAAATCCAGCCAAGGTTTGAGTCCCAGTGACAATGAGTTTGCAGTTCGTAGTGTAGAATGTGAATGACCATAATCATCTGTAGAACCCAGCTAAAACCTCAGTCCTAGCCTAGCCTGCTAATGGAACACTCAGAGGATAGCCTTGGTGTAACTAGGTTCAGTCAGCTGTCTTCCTAGTGGCTGGGCCCTTAATGAACCCCCATCCAAGGCAAGCTCTACTGGGCCTAGCTCCCTTACTATTACTCAAAGGGAAGATAATTCAATGTTTTACACACATGCTTGAGAAGAGGCAACTTATGGCTTGATTTCTCCTACTGGGAAGTTGGGACATAAACTGTAAGGCCAGCCTCTTCTTAATCGAAATGGTGCAGTTTATGTGGCTGTTAGTACCTATTTTACAGGTTCTTATATTGTTACCAAAACTGTGGTATCTGAGTGCCTTGCATATATTAATGTATCCTCATAATACCCGTTATTTAGGAAAGTATTATTATTAGTCTTTTACAGATGGGCACACAGAGATTGTGACTTTGCCAAGATGGTACAGAAGGTCTGTGGCAGAACTGGGAACTGAAACTAGATATAGTCCCAGTCTAACGCCTTAACCACTGCATGTGCTGCTCTGTCTTGATCTGAGAAAACTACTCTTGCTTGGATCTAGTTGGAGTATCTCTCAGGCTAGGACCTGTTGTCCCCACAGACTATAATTCTGAATCTAAGGGTATGTCTACACTACAGGATTAATCCGAATTTAGATAATTCGAATTTGGGAAACAGGTTGTATAAATTCGATTGTGCGCGGCCACACTAAGCACCTTAATTCGGTTTTTAACCACATTAATTCGGTGGTGTGCGGCCACACTACCCCATTAACTTAAACACAGTAATTAGGTGGTGTGCGTCCACACTAACCCTAATTCGAATTAACAAAATCGATTTAGGCTCTACTCCGTTCGTCGAGGTGGAGTACAGAAATCGATTTAAAGGGCCCTTTAATTCGAATTAACTGGCTCTGTAGTGTGGACGGGTGAAGGGTTAATTCGGATTAACGCTGCTAAATCCGAATTAATCCCGTAGTGTAGACCAGGCCAAAGATGTGATGACTGAGGGTCATACTGTTGCAGTCAGTTGGCTGTGTTTGATAAATGGACCGTGGATTGGTCCCTATATCTCTCGGTGATTACACTGCTTTACTGTAACTGTTGGGGGGGGGGGGGGGGGCTTAGTAGTTAAAAATTCTGTTTCCCTGTGGAGCTGGCTAGAAACTTGAAGAGTGAAAACATCTAAACTTTTAAATTTTACATTTGTCAAACTTTATTCCTTTCTTTGTATTATTAAAAGAGCTGAAGTCAGCACTGTTTTAAAATTAGTGTTCTATAGCATCTTTGTCCAAAACGTCTTTGATAGTGATGCTGTAGAAAATAAATATGGGTCTGACTTAACTTCCATTAAATTCATTGGGAGTTGGATTGGGATCAGTGGCAGTTTAGATGCTAAATAACAAACTTTTTTCTGCGTTTCATAAAAATTGTTACTGTTTTTCAATCCTTGAATGTTAAACTTTATTTCAGACATTATAATACTTTAAATCTCTCTAATTTCTTTCATTTTCATTTCGTTCCAAAATACTTGGTTAACTATATACATCTAATACCAATGAAATGCAAGCCTGTCTTGGTTGGAGGCTGGCAGTCAACTGACACATTGCATAGCAACAAGGGATGTGGGAATTTTGGCTAAGGACACTGGAGCAGAGCCTCCTTCTTATGAAAAGTGCTATGGGATCTTTAACTTTCACACACAACAGGCAGGATGCAGTCTAAAGGCTCTAACACAAGCAACTTCTTTTGTTGTCTTTGGGAGGATGAAGAATTGCAGTGTATTTTTAGATAGTACAGATATGTATTTAGAATCCAGAGGGCGCCCCCATAATATGTGTAATGATTTAAATGCATACCAAATATTGGGTTAAAATATTCACAGTGTCCTTTTAATTAACTCTAGGGGCCTGATTCTCCACTTAGTTGCACCATTGTAAATCAGAAGTAACATAAAATACACCTCTACCCTGATATAACACAACCCGATATAACACGAATTCGGATATAATGCGGTAAAGCAGTGCTCCGGGGGGGGGGGCTGCGCACTCCGGTGGATCAAAGCAAGTTCAATATAATGCGGTAAGATTTTTTGGCTCCCGAGGACAGCGTTGTATCGAGGTAGAGGTGTATATTGAATGATGTCAGTGTAAAACTAGTGTGAGAGGAGAATCAAGTCTTTTGTGCTTACTTTCCTTCGACAGAAACACATTGGTTAATCATTTGGGCTCTAGGAAATGCACACAGAGCAGTGCCAAATTCAGCATTCATTTACATTAAAGTAAATGTGGAGTCACTCCACAGAAGTCGATGGAGTAATCCATCCAGATTTACACCAGTGTACCTGAGAACAGAGTTTGAAACACAAGCTTTATGTTTCCCACCAGAATAAGAATAAATTATTTAACTACTACCTTTCTTCCCATGTTGGAGTATTATGGATCAGGTTTCAGCAACCATCCTTCCAGCCAACGTGGACTGGACATGGACTCCTTTCACAGTCAATCCTGAGTCCTAATATCTTCTAGAGAGGTTACTGTTGAGAAATGAATGTATCTTTTCCTCCTTGGCTGTCTGTGTCTTTCCTCTCTGTGTGTCCCATCCTCCTATGCACGTTGTGCTGCACTGGAGCAGTGTAGCTGGACATAGCACCGCTTGGAATGAGTGTTGTCAGGTCTGAACTCAGCACTTAATACAGTGCTTTCTGTCATTGATTGACAGGGAGTGCTGCATTCAGCTACGCCAGGGGTCGGCAACCTTTCAGAAGTGGTGTGCCGAGTCTTCATTTATTCACTCTAATTTAAGGTTTCGTGTGCCAGTAATACATTTTAACATTTTTAGAAGGTCTCTTTATAAGTCTATAATATATAAGTAAACTATTGTTGTATGTAAAGTAAATAAGGTTTTTAAAATGTTTAAGAAGCTTAATTTAAAATTAAATTAAAATGCAGAGCCCCCCGGACCGGTGGCCAGGACCCGGGCAGTGTGAGTGCCACTGAAAATCAGCTTGCGTGCCGCCTTTGGCACGCGTGCCATAGGTTGCCTACACCTGAGCTATGCCATTTCAGAGTGATATGTTGTCGTCAGGACAAGCGATAACTAACTGGTGCTTCAGATAGAGGCCCCGTCCTCTCTGTTGCGTGTGGTAGGGTCTTCCTCTGTCTGTTCTTCTTTACCCCCATCTCTTTAATGGAAATTATAATACAGTACCAAGATGTATGGGGGGGGGGGGAGCTTTTCTGAAGCCCTCAGGCCCTGGTGCTCTCTTCTCTTGCTGCCTTTTTTTTTTTTTTTTTTTTTACTGTGGTTTCTCATTATCATGGCAAAAAATGTACGGAGTGCAGGACACAAAAGAAGAGCACAAGTTATGAGGATGAGAAGGTGGTTGAGTTTGGCAGCATCTGAAAAAGTATCACCTCCTCTGAGGCTGTTACTTTGGTGGTTCAGTGCACCATCTCATTTCTCCTGCATTGGGACACTCCCCTCACTCCTGTTCTGCTCCTCCAATAGCAGATCACCACCTGCAGATGGGAGCTGACAGCAAGTTGGTTGTATCTTGCTGTTTGCTTGGAAACATCACATAATACTTTGCATATCTGAAGGTGTGAAGTGCCATAATAATAGTGCACAAAACACTCTGGGATATTTCAGTCTGAAGATAGAGTGAGGATACAAAGTGAAAGCTGAATGCACAAATTCAGTGGACAAGAATAATTTAAAAAAATTCTTAAATTATTTATATTTTTAGCTGAGAAGACACATTCTGAGTTGTTACCTTTATTCTGCACTTGCCACTGAAATTCTGTGCATGGGGGTTCCTCTCAACACAACTGTTCATACTCCTTTCCTTTTGGGCACGCCTTCCTACTGGGGCACTCCATGCTGGGCACCATTGGTGTCCTTCTGTCTGTCCTCTATTCTGTTCTATTCAGGTTATTTATACTGCTTTCATCTCCATGGTATATCTGAGAGACCCATTATCTCTCTGAAATGGGAGAGCCTATGTATTTTGCCTTTTGGTTACATTATGTGGCTTGTAGCAATATTGAGGATCTGCTACTCTTTGGCTGGTTCTTTAAGACCTCTAATCTAATTGTAAGGAGCCCAATCGGCTGAAAAGACCTTCTCTAGAGGTCTTGAAAGTGATTTAGTATACTCTGAGTCTCGTTCCCTAATAGCAGCAAACAGTTGTTTATAAACTAATCCTCTGGTTCCCACAACTCCAGTTATGCTTCAGCAGGAGAAATTGTATTAACTGTTACTCTTAGGGCTCTCAATCTTTCTCTCGCTGAAGTCCGTGGGAGTCTTCAGTGGGAACAGATCAAGCCCTTAATGTACTGTACTTCATCAAAAGGCCCAAAAAAATCCCTTAGGCATCCTCATAAGCACAGATTCCCCTAGCTGCTGCCCCAAACCCCCACTCCGAGTTACATAAATAACTGTTATGAGATTGAGGCAGGAGTCACTCGGTGAAATTTTATGGCCTCTCTTATGCAGGAGGTCAGACTAGATGATTGTAATAGTTCCTTCTGGCCTTAAAATCTATGAAATATTTCATTTACTAGTATGCTAGGGATTAATCCAGAATAATTACAACAAATAACAATTGTCTGTAAATGAAATGAGTACATTGTATGAAACACCTTTTCCACTTTTTTTTTTTTTTTTTTTTTTTTTTAAGAGTTTGTTGACTTACCCTCTGAGGCCTACTGCAATTACAGAAAGAAGTTGTTGTTGTGGTTTGGTTTGTTTTTTTTTAAGGGGGGGAGGATATTTGGGCAGCCCCACCCCCAAATACTAGGTTCATTTGTAAAACCCTGCTGTAGAGGGAGCTAACAGAAATACCCCTAGAAGATGTTTCCTTTCACTCCTTACAAGAGGGGAATGGCAGGCAAGAAAAATATGGAAGTTGCTGGTATGTCTACACTGCAGCTGGGAGCTAGCGGGCTCAAGCTAGCACATTAAAAACAGCAGCATGGATGTTGCGGCTGGCAGCAGCTCCGGCTCTCGAGTCCACCTGACCCCCTTGGCTTGAGAGCCTGAGCTGCTAGCTTAAGCAGAGCTAGCGTGAATGTGTCTACCCGGCAGCAGTGTAAACAGACCCTCAGTCATCAGTGAAAGCTAGTGATCTACAGTACTCTCCTAGTGGGGAGAAAGAAACTACTCAGATAAAATATCAGAGGGGTAGCCATGTTAGTCTGGGTCTGTAAAAAGCAACAAAGAGTCCTGTGGCACCTTATAGACTAACAGACGTATTGGAGCATAAGCTTTCGTGGGTGAATACTCATGTGTCTGACAAAGTGGGTATTCACCCACGAAAGCTTATGCTCCAATACATCTGTTAGTCTATAAGCTGCCACAGGACTCTTTGTTGCTTTTTACTCAGATAAATTACATCATTATGTTCATACATAGGTCAAAAACAGAATATTTCTTTAGTTTATCTATATTGAGGCTTGATTCAGTGCTCACTGAAGTCAATGTACGGACTTCCATTGATTTCAATGGGCATTGGATCAGGCCCTTAAATTGTACGCACTTTGGGGCAAGGACTGTGTCTTTGTATTTATACAGCACCAAACATGATGGGACACCAAATCTGGTTGGAGTCTCTGGGCACTTCTGTAGTATAAATATTAAATCCTAACAAGGGCTCACTCACATTCTCAGGTGGCTTTTCTCAGTCAGTTTTTCCTTTTCTGCTCTTTCTTCCTCTTTTTCTCCCTTCCCCTTTTCTTTCTTCACTGCACTTCGTTATTCTCACACGTTTATTTTGGCTTCCTCTTAACGCTTTCTTTCTGACTCACCCCTTTTTTTGTTGCCTCCTCAAAGGGTGACTTGCTGCTGTTGCTACACCATCTTTAGATATCCACTATTCACCGACTGCTTTCCAACTGCCACCCCCAATTAACCCTTCCTAACCTGGCCCCTCCCAACTGCCATTTTCATCTGGCCCTTCTTAATTTGCCCTCTCCTAAATGTTCTCAGATGCTCCTTCCCATCCATCATTTCCAAACTGCCTTCTCCCAGTGCGCTATGTCCCACACAGCCCCCTCCTAACTGTCATTCCCAACACTTCCCCTTCCAACCTGCCCTGTAACAACTGTCGTTCTCAACCCACCGCCTCCCTACTGCCCTTTTCAGTTAAATTCTCCCAACCTGTCCCTTGCCAACAGTCATTTCCAGCTGCTCTCTTCAATGGTGTTTCTCATCCTGCACCTCCAACTGCCATTTTAAACCTACCCTTGCAACTGTAATTCCCAGCTGACAACTTCCCACCTGCCATTCTCACTTGCGCCACCTAACCTACTTGTTGCACTCTAATTCCCAGATGAAGCTTTCCCAACTGATATTCTCAACTGCCCCTCCGAGCTGTCATGCCCAACCTGACCCTTGGCTACTATCATTCTCACTTACCCCCTCCCAACTGTCAGTCTTGTCTGTCCCCTCCCTGTTGTCTGTTTCCAGCTGCCATGGCACCTTCAGAGTCCAGCATGCCATTCCATCTCTTGTTCAAGGGACAGCATCCAAAACACACTGCATGCTGCTTGAACATCAATACAGAATAGAATATCACCCTATCACTCCTGTTACAATTCTTCTTGGATCCTTTGGGCTAGATTTCAAATGAGATCTGGCCAGCGGCACAAAGGGGCTGAGTTCTAGCTGCAGTGGGGTGTAGAGGAACTCCATGCTGGCATAAAGCTGACACACCTGAGTCCTATGCCAGCTGCTCCTGAATCCCGCAGGGGGGTTATATCAAGGGAAAAGGGAGGGGAAGAAGCATGGTGGAGTAGAATTTTACTACACCTATCCTCCGCTTACAGAGACTCCCTTAAGGACCCTATGCCAGTGTCATAGACTTGTCAGGGCTGGGATTGATGTAGACCAGCCCCTCGGAATGAGAGAGCCGTAACCAGCTCGGTGACACCCCTGCCGTTATCCTAAGGAAAGCTGCGTCTCAAGAGACTCTGGTCCTTTCTGTGTACTCAGAACTTCCTATTGAGCTAAACCGTTGCAGGGTAATGGGAGTGGGCTGGTGTATGTTGTATTGTCATTTCCCCCTACTCTGCATGTTGGTTCCAGGATATTAGAGAGAGGAGGTGGGTGAGGTAGTATCTTTTATTGGACCAACTTCTGTTGGTGAGAGAGAGAGAAGCTTGCAAGCTGCACAGAGCTCTCAGTTCAGTTCAGTGTGCTGCTCAGAAATACCGTCCCTGCTTGCTTCCGAGAGAGGAAAATGTGACAGCTTCATTTTCACACCTAGAGCAGAGCAGTGGGTGTCTGAGGCATAGAAGTTTGAGGGGGTGGGAAGGGACGCACAGTGCTGAAGCAGCAGAAGAGTGTTGAACAGTCAGGGAACAGGAGAGGAGAGAAGTGGGAGGAAAGAGAACAAATTAGAAAGTGAGGAGGGGAAGGGGAAGGGAGGAGACAAAGGGGAGGTCAAAGTGGGCCAGTATGTGGCCGTTGAAGGGATAGATAATATTTCCTCCCTGACTCTAGTCTGACTTGAGGAAAAATGAATTGAAGCAGCATTCATTTCAGAAGTGTTTTGTTGGTGGGGGCAGGTGACAAGTGGTGCAAAGGAGGGGACAGTGTAGGGTGACCAGATGCCCTGATTTTATAGGGACAGTCCCGATTTTTGGGTCTTTCTTATATAGGCTCCTGTTACCCCCCACCTCCTGTCCTGATTTTTCACATTTGCTGTCTGGTCACCCTAGGACAGTGTAATGATGTGTGGGTGTTGAAACTGTGTGGTAGAGGTGGAACTTACAGTTTGCAGGGGGGTGGATTCAAGGGAGGTGACAGCATGTGTGAGGATGAGAAAGTGGATAGTGTGCATGGACCTATGGGAGGGAGGGAAAGTGGGGAAAGGCAACAATGTTCACATGCAGGAATACAAGGCCATGATCAGAGATGATACAGGCCCTAGGAAATGTTTGCAGTGTTGTGGTTATAGAAGAGATTGTTTTAGTGTCAGAGAAAAGACAGAGCTTAATTGTAATGAATATAAAGGGGATTCTTTATTAAGGCTCTGGAGACCGGCAGCTCCCTGTAGTTTCTTCTACCAGCCTGACTCCCAAACTAACCAAGCACTGTTTGGCTGACAATATTTTTTTTGTTTCTTCCCCATTCTACATCGCATAATCTACAGTCATTAAATGTAACTACTTCGTATGTGCATTTCCCAGAATACCCCTCATGGCTTAGGGCCTCTTGTCTAGAAGCACTTGTGGCTGGTCCTGAGTCATCACTGCTCTAGTTTTGCCTCTCCTGATTGGTGCCTTTCAAGGGGAGGGATCAGAAGAGGTTCATAACCAGGACATTTTCACTCCTGCTGGTAGGAGACCAAGGCTGCCAGGAAGGGCAGGGACTCTGACACCCATGATGATCCTTCCTGAAGCCTAAGGAGAGCAAGAGAAACTATTTGTGCTATCAAATAAACTTTTTTCAATAAATCTGTTTTTTGTTTTTTTTCCAGTATAGCCATTGGAAGCATTTGATCTATCACAATAAGCTCAAACTTAGCTATGCTTCTCATTCACTTTCCCAAACATGTTAACTACATTCATGTTTCTAAGAGAAAATTTGTGAAGAGTTTGCAAGTATGACTTCTTTAGCACTTGTGCCGGGGTTATCTTATTTGTATACAGGTCTGTCTCATTTTACGCGGGGGTTCCGTTCCGCGGTTACCGCGTAAAGCGAAAACCGTGTATAGCCAAAACCCCATTGAGTTCAATGGCGGGCGAAATCGCCTGCACTACAGGTATAGTATTGAAATTGTTGTTTTTCTCTTTTTTGTTTGTTTTTTTTGTTTTTGCCGACCGTGTAAAGTTGAAATCGCGCATGTTAAATGCGCGTAAGATGCGACAGACCTGTATGCCTGTTGCACTGGATTGCATATCTCTTATGCTGAATTTCCCAGAAAGCCTGCAGCCAGGAAGTCCAGCCTGTTGATGCAGAAAACTGAAATACCATGGAATTGTGAAGTTAAACTGGGAGGATAATTGGCAGCATGTTGGGTTTCAGGTGGGGAGTTCCTGGGATTGGGAGGGGGATCCCAGGTCCCAGCCATGCACCTCTGCACAAACATCAACCCTCCCTTCTAGGGGGGTCAGAGTTAACCCGAGGAACAAGCACCTCACGTAACTATTGACCAACAGTTCTATCTATCCCAGGCAAAGCCAGGAATAGACCCATGCGAGGATCTCTAGCAGGGCTTACACAGACTCCCTTGTCTCTGACACAACATATAGAAAAACAGCACCCCTTTCTCCCCGCTCCCCCCACGACTGGCTAGACACACATAAGATCTCTGCTGCACACCAATGAATTCTCCCCCTCCCCCTGCTCCTTGGGTCAGTACAACCTGTCTGTGCACTCTGATGCTGGCATGTGGTGTGAGCTCAGAATGGTGTGTCCTGTTGTGTGGTCTCAGCTGTTCTGTCAGCTCCAGGCTAGGCATTTATAAGAGTCCCCTTTTGCAAACAGCTGGCTCTCCTCCAAGCAACTCCCCCACTGCTGTAGCTGAGGGTTTCTGCTTCCTGTGCTTGCTTCTTCCTTTGTTTCCTCTGAATTTTCCCAGGCTTGTTCCTGTCTGTGCATTTGCTCAAACCCTGGCTGAGTTCAGAGTTAGTTCTGTGTCCTTAGTTTGGAAAATGCCCGCCCCGCCCCGCCACCAATCAGGTTTGTGCAGAGTATCAGGAAGCGGGGGAGAGGAAGGAAGGGAGGAGCTTTCTGTTTAGCCCCACACCTGCCACCATGTAACACACATGTCACCAGGTAGTAGTCATGCCCTGTAGCTTGGTCACCCTCACTACGGCTATAACAGACCTAAAAGTGACAATTCTTCAACAACAAAAACTTCAAAAACAGACTCCAACATGAAGGTGCAGAACGGGAAACCATCAGATTAGGCCTGAATAAAGACTGGGAGTGGTTGGGTCATTACAAAACCTAAACTTAATTTTCCCAATACTAATTTCTCCCTACTGTTACTCACACCTTCTTGTCAACTGTCTTTAATGGGCCACTCTCTTACCACTTCAAAAGTTATTTTTCCTCCCTTGGTATCCTCCTGATAATTGATTTATCTCGTTAGACTGACCTCACACTTGGTAAAGCAACCCCCCGTCCTTTCATGTATTTATACTTGCTCTAGGGTGACCAGACGTCCCGATTTTATCGGGACTGTCCCAATATTTGCTTGTTTGTCCCACGTCCCGACCAATGTTAGGTCAGGACACTGGACAAACAAGCAAAGGCTCCGGAGCCTGGAAGGGCTAGTGCCCCCCCGACTCCGCCCCCTCCATCCCCCATTGGATCCCTCCCCAAATCCCCACCCCCATGCCCGCCCCCTCACTGCCCCATTGGCTCCCTCCCAAAATCCCCGCCTCTTCCCCAAGCACGCCATTCCTCCTCCCTCAACAAGCGCTGGAGGGAGGCCCAGGAGACGCAGGGGAGCGCAGGGCCGGGATGAGTGTGAGTCTGGCCTAGCCCCGAGCGCAGGCAGGACTCGGGCGGGGCGGTACCTGGAGGGAGAGTAGGGGGGCGGCCTGCGGGGCCAGGCGGCGGCGGCTGTTCTCCCCACCTGGGCAGCGGGAGTCGGGAGCAGCCGCTGCTGCAGCTCCCCGAACCCCCCGAGCCCGGGCCTGCTGCAGGGACCCAGTGCGCACACTGCGCCCAGCCCCTGGCCAGTTGCATCTGGGCTGGTTGCCCCCACTCCGGGGCCACCCGCGGGATTGCACCAGCTGGGCAGCCAGCCCAGATGCGACTGGCCAGGGGCTGGGTGCGCGCAGCGTGCGCGCTGGGTCACCGCAGCAGGCCCGGGCTCGGGGGGTTCGCGGGCGCCAGAGCCACAGCCAGCAAGCGGCACGTGCTTGGCCACTTCCTCCCCGCGCGGCAGTGGGAGCTGCAGCAGCGGCTGCTCCCAAGTCCTGCTGCCCGGGGGGGAGAACAGCCGCCGCCTGGCCCCGCGGGCCACCCCTCTACTCTCCCTCCAGGTACCGCCCGAGTCCTGCCTGCGCTCAGGGCCAGGCCGGACTCACCCCGGCCCTGCGCTCCCCCTGCGTCTCCCAGGCCTCCCTCCAGCCAGTGGCGAAGTCAGGTTTTAAGAGCAGGGGGAGCAAACATAAAAAAGGCGCCCCCCCCCCTTGGTTCCTCCTCTAGCCACGCCCCCCTTGGCTCCTCCTCTGGCTGCTCTGCGCCCACCCAGCTCCTCTCCCGCACACACACCCATCTCATCCCTCCTGCCGTTGTCCCTGGCCAGCCCTTCCCCCGCCCCTCTGCTGCCGGTGCCCGCCGGGCC
>NW_020664409.1:79533203-79534953 GCF_002925995.2 Terrapene triunguis
CGCACACTGCGCCCAGCCCCTGGCCAGTTGCATCTGGGCTGGTTGCCTAGCTGGTGCAATCCCGCGGGCATCAGCAACCCCGTTCGTTCCCCTGCGGGACCCGAGCAGGATGGGGGGGGGGTTGGGGCCTGCTGCCCCCACTCCGGGGCCACCCGCGGGATTGCACCAGCTGGGCAGCCAGCCCAGATGTGACTGGCCAGGGGCTGGGTGCGCGCAGCGTGCGCGCTGGGTCACCGCAGCAGGCCCGGGCTCGGGGGGTTCGCGGGCGCCAGAGCCACAGCCAGCAAGCGGCACGTGCTTGGCCACTTCCTCCCCGCGCGGCAGTGGGAGCTGCAGCAGCGGCTGCTCCCAAGTCCTGCTGCCCGGGGGGGAGAACAGCCGCCGCCTGGCCCCGCGGGCCACCCCTCTACTCTCCCTCCAGGTACCGCCCGAGTCCTGCCTGCGCTCAGGGCCAGGCCGGACTCACCCCGGCCCTGCGCTCCCCCTGCGTCTCCCAGGCCTCCCACCAGCCAGTGGCGAAGTCAGGTTTTAAGAGCAGGGGGAGCAAACATAAAAAAGGCGCCCCCCCCCTTGGTTCCTCCTCTAGCCACGCCCCCCTTGGCTCCTCCTCTGGCTGCTCTGCGCCCACCCAGCTCCTCTCCCGCACACACACCCATCTCATCCCTCCTGCCGTTGTCCCTGGCCAGCCCTTCCCCCGCCCCTCTGCTGCCGGTGCCCGCCGGGCCAGGGCTTGCAGCTTGGCAGGCTGAGCAGCAAGCAGCCACCTGCCTGCCCGAGCCCGGCTGCGCTCCTCGCCCCTGCTCCGGCAGCCGGGCTGTTGCCGCACTGAGCCCAGCCAAACGGAGCCTTTCCCTCAAGGCTGCTGCCGAGGCGCACAGCCTCCTCCCCCCTCGCTGCTTCTCCCGCTGGCCCCCCTATTGCCGGGCGGCACGCGTCCAGCCCAGCCCCACTGCCGCACATACTCCCCCCGGCCTCCCGCTGCCACACATGCTCCCCCCGGCCCGGCCCGAGCGCTCCGGACCCGAACGGGCCCAGCAGCGCAGCACGTCCCCGCTTCTCCCCCCGGCCGCTGGCCCCCCTATTGCCGGGCGGCACGCGCCCAGCCCCGCCGCCCCCGCACATGTTCCCCACCCAGCCCGGCCCGAGCGCTCCGGACCCGAACGGGCCCAGCAGCGCAGCCCGTCCCCGCTTCTCCCCCCGGCCCCTCTATTGCTGGGCGGCACGTGCCCAGCCCAGCCCCGCTGCTGCACATGCTCCCCCCAGCCCCCTGCCGCCGCACATGCTCCTCCCAGCCTGGCCCGAGCGCTCCGGACCCAAACGGGCCCAGCAGCGCAGCCCATCCCTGCTTCTCCCCCCGGCCGCCGGCCCCCCTATTGCCGGGCGGCATGCGCCGCGCCCAGCCCCGCTGCCGCACATACTCCCCCCGGACCCCCACTGCCGCGCATGCTCCCCCCGGGCCGAGCGCGCCAGACCCGAAAGGGCCCAGCAGCGCAGCCCGTTCCCTGCTCTCTACCTGGCCACCTGGCGTGCTCCTCCGGACGTGCCCGCCATCCCCCCCACCCCCATGGCTCCTCCGGCCATGCTGCCCTTCAGAGAGGAGCAGGCCCCACCCGCTGGCGCCATATAAGGTAACCCCTAAGGCGCAGCTTTTGAAAAATGTGCTGAGGGGAAGCGGCTGCTTCCCCTGCACCCCACTAGCTATGCTACTGCCTCCAGCGTTTGCGGAGGGAGGAGGAATGGTGGGGGGGGG
>NW_020664409.1:79535053-79641569 GCF_002925995.2 Terrapene triunguis
CCCCCCCCCCTGTCCCCCGCCCGCCCCACCCCTCCCACGTCCCGATATTTGACCTGGGTGATCTGGTCACCCTAACCTGCTCCTGTATTTTTTACTTTATACATCTGATGGAGTGGGTTAGGGTTAGGAGTGTCAGAAGCCCACAAAAGCTTATGCCCAAATAAATTTGTTGGTCTCTAAGGTGCCCCAAGAACTCCTAGTTGTTTTTGCTGATACAGACTAACACGGCTACCACTCTGAAAATAGACACAAATGTTCACGGTGAGCCTTCCAGCCCCAGTGAGGATGTGAGTGTTGAGGAGAAGCCTGATCTTGCAGTTACTTAGAGTGCAGGTGACCTGGCAGCTACTGCAGCATCCATATCTCTATCTCAAATGGATGTAACCTGCACATTCCTGAAGAAAAGTGTAGATCAGAGAAGAGTGTGGTGAAGGTGCAAGAAAGAGTGTGGTGAAGCTGCTGTTGAGTTTAGTTCCTTAAGTCTAGATGATCCAGGACTGTGGACCCACTTGAGCAGTAGCCTGAGGGACTTCCTTGTACTGCATGGGCCACAGCAAGTGAAAAACTTCATGTTCCTCAAAGACAATGAAAATAGAAGTTTCCATCCAACACATTACTGGTGTGAAATCCCCAATGGTGACAAAGTGGAGAGGCCATGGCTTA
Source organism: Terrapene triunguis (assembly GCF_002925995.2). Lineage (NCBI taxonomy): Eukaryota > Metazoa > Chordata > Testudines > Emydidae > Terrapene > Terrapene triunguis. The sequence continues at coordinate 79,535,717 of NW_020664409.1, forward strand.
TGTACTCATAAGCCCAGAATGCTGCATACTGTTTTTGTTGCAAACTCTTCCAGTCTAATGTTCCAGCCACATTGGGTTCTACAGGAACAAAGGACTGGAAAAATCTGGCTAGAAATCCAGCATGGCCTGAGAAGGCAGCAGATCACCAGAGAGCATTCCATAGGTGGAAAGAGCTTGAGATGAGACTAAAGTTAAAGGCCACCATAGATGATCAGCATCAAGAGAAGATTGCATCAGAGTCTCTTTACTGGCAAAATGTTCTGAAAAGGCTCATTGCCATTGTGAGAATGCTTGTGTAAGCAGAGTCAGGATGAGCTCTACCCTGACATCTGGTGGTGAATTATGGTGAGGGTGGAAAAGAACTCCAGGGGCTGATCTTGTTTGCATAGGCACACCCACCGGCCTAGCATGAGCCCACAACAACTGAAAGTGGTTACTTTGGCTGGTGTGGGATCCCCAGTTTCTCTGTTATTGGGGCAGGAAGAATAAAGTTTTGTTACCCTGATTCTGTGAATCAAGGCCAGTGGAACAGTTGTATGACAGAGGGACTCACCATTAACTATGTAGCACTCGCTAGACAAGGGGCATGGGTTACAAAACCCAGTGAATTGAGAGAGGCTGAAGATAGGTATTTGTACCTGATGGTATGGGCCTTGTAACACCAATTGCACCACCTCCTTTCTCCACTGTTGAATAGCAGAGCTCATTTTTATTTCATTAAGAGTCTAATTACAGGTTGCTATGCTGAATTCACTTTGGGCCAATCGTGCACTAGCACTGGGGCTCTTCTACTACAAGCTGAAATCACTAAGAGCTGAGATCACTGAGTGCTGTGTTAACTAGTGGGGGAGCCTAAAGACTTATTGTTAAGTGGCTAGCGGAGTGGAGCAGTTTGTGGGATGGTTGGCGTGGCCCACAGAACAGTGAGCGGAGCAGTTTGTGGGACAGTTGGTGCGGCCCATGGGACGGTGAGTGGAGCGGAGCAGAGTTGAGTTGAGCTGAGCAGTGCAGTTTGTGGGACAGTTGGTGCGACCCATGGGACGGCGAGCAGAGTTGAGCAGTGTAGTTTGTGGGACAGCTGGTGTGGCCCACGGGATGGTGAGCGGAGCGGAGCAGTTTGCAAAATGGCTGGAGCGGCTCACGGGACTTGTGGCCACAAGTACTCCTGTTGTTTTTTTTTGCGGATACAGACTAACATGGCTGCTACTCCGAAACCACCCAAGAAATGTACACACACCACTACAGTGGAAAAACAATTCAAAATGAGATCATACACTTATGGGCAACAAAAGTCAAACAGAAGATTGTGGCAGATCTGAAGTCAGCAAGATATTACGCTGTTATTCTGGACTGCACACCTGACATCAGCCCTACAGAATAAATGACTTTAATAGTGCGTTTTGTAACAACAGAACCTAGTGAAAATGTCCCTGCAATGGTGACTGTCAGAGAGCATTTTCTAGAATTTATTGACATTGATGATACTACAGGAGCTGGTATGACAAATGTACTTTTTAAAAAGCTGGAAGATATGGGAATTGCAATAGTTGACATGAGAGATCAGGGCTACGATAATGGTGCCAACATGAGAGGAAAGAACAGAGGAGTGCAGACATGGATCCGAGAGTTAAACCCTCAAACTTTTTTTATCCCATGCAGTTCTCATTCATTGAACTTGGTGGTCAGTGATGCAGCATCAGCTTCTAGTGAGGCTGCTGAATTTTTTTAATGTAAGTCAAAGCATCTATGTATATTTTTTTCTCTGCATCAACGGCAAATTTTGAAGCAACATCTGGGAACATCCTCTCTGACACTGAAACCACTGAGTGCCATATGATGGGAAAGTCAAGTGGAGGCAATAAAACCTATCAAACACCAAATTGGGATGATAGATGATGCCATAGTTGCTGTCACAGGGTCCACACAGGTTTTTGCCTTCTCACCCTGTGCCCTGGCTGGTAAAATAAGAGTTCTCACACCTTCTTCTGGTGTTTCACCCTTGTGTTTTATTTTACAGTGCCACCGTGCAGTCCCCTTTATCCCCCAACAGTTATCCCCTTTTTAACCCGTTCCAGGGTCTCTTGGCCCTTGAGGTTCCCTTCCTGTGGTGAGGAGACAGAGCTGTAGCCTCCTGTCCCCTCCCAGGCTAGCCTCCCAACTGAGTTTTGTTCAGGGCTTTTATAGCCCTCCCAGCCTTCAGCCCAGCTGTCGCTGCTTAGCTCAGTCTATTGCAGTGAGCCAGCCCTCGTTAGGGCCTGCAGCTGGGCTCTCTGCTGGCTGCTTTGAGCCTCTGCCCCTGGCCTTTCTGCCTGAAAGCAGGGCTTAGCCAGCATTTTAGCAGGGCATTCAAGGGGTTTCACCCCTGCCCTGCCACAGTTGCCATTATGGAGGATAATGCTATGACAGGAACTGTTCGTGGGAGAACAGTGGCAGAGGGAAATGGAATCACCAGAAACATACATAACTTCAAATTTCTGTGTGGCTTAGTGTTGTGGCATGACATACTGTTTGAAATAAATGTTGTAAGCAAGAGACTCCAAGGTGTTGACCTTCATATATATATCTGGAGCAGTGAAACAACTGGACAAAGCAAAGTCATACCTACAGTCTTACTGGTCAGATGAGGGATTTCAAAATGTTCTGAAGAGTGCACAGAAGTTGGCAGAGGAACTTCACACTGAAGCTATTTTCCCACCCATTCAAGAATATAAGAGTCACCAAAGAAGAAGATGACATTTTGATTACAAGGCACGGGATAATCCCATAAGAGACCCCAAACAACAATTCAAAGTTGAATTCTTTTAACTAGGGGTTAGATTGTGCAATACAGTCAGTTGAAGAACGTTTCATGCAGCTCAAGGAACACAGCAGTATATTTGGGATGTTGTATGAAATTCCCAAACTCCTCACTATACCTGAAGAAGACCTACACCGGCAATGGAGGTCACTAGAGACAATGTTGACACATGATGACATGCGTGATACTGATGCGAGTGATTTAGGTGATGAACTGAAAGACCTTTCAAGATACATTTCAGCAGGATCAACTCCAAAGGCTGTTCTGGAATATATGTGCACAAATAAGATGACAACCCTCTTTCCAAATGCTTTTGTTGCTCTTTGCATGCTTCTAACACTTCCTGTAACAGTTGCCAGTGGAGAACGCAGCTTCTCCAAGCTGAAGTTAATAAAAACACATCTATGTTCCACAATGACACAGGAGAGGCTGGTCGACCCTGCAACCATCTCAATAGAGCATGAGCTGGCCCAGACTGTGGACCTTCAGGAAGCAGTTCAAATCTTTGCAACCAAGAAGGCACGGAAAGCACACTTTGAATAATCAAACAGATAAAAACGCCAGTGTTTACTATGCAGACAAGAAAAGTTACATTTGCTGTTCAGGCATTTGCAAGTTAAGTGTTGTTTAAAATTTTTGAACAAGACATTTAAAGTTGTTAGTTCTCCTTTATTGGGGTAGGTAGCAGAGCAGTACCATGAGAGGGGTAGAACAGGAAGAAGGCAGAATTGAGCAAGGGAGCATGGGGGTGTCATTTGAGCTCCCCGCCTCAGGTGCCAAAATGTTGTGGGCCGGCCCTGCTGCAGGGGAAGAGGAAGTCCCATCCCTCCTCAGTCCAGCTGGGACTAGCATCTGGAGACCAGTGTATAGTTAGAGCCCCCAGCCCTGCCCTCCCCTACACTAGCCAGATTTCTTGGGTGAGACCAGATTTCACGGTCGGACACATTTTTAATGTCTGTGAATTTGGTAGGTCTTATTTTTGAAGTTATGCAATATAGCAGTCAGGTGGAAACTTGTGAATGCTGGTGACGTGAAGTACTGGGATGACAAAATACAACATTTACATGTTGACTATCGTGATTAAAGTAGCCCGTGTGCCTAGAATTAAAAAGATCAGTGTTCCAACCCAGGCAAAACCAAGGGCTGCTGTGTACTGGCCCCACTCATCCTATAACTTTCCTACGGTGTTATTGGAGACATTGGGTTAGTGTGCGCTGCTCTAGTTAGATTGTTTGTTTGTTGTCCTAACTCCTTCACATTTAGAACTGCAGGTAGTGCACACAGATTCAGAATTAGCTTTTCCTCCTCACTGCCACCCAAATCAATGACGCTGTATTCTTGAGCTTAAGCTCTTTATAGGATGATGATAATTTGCATCTACCCCATAAATGCAAAACCTTGAGTCTTGATCTGAGATGGTAGTTGCCCTGGTTTTCTCAAACCAATTGGCTGCTGCCCAAAATAGCTGCATTAGGGGCCAGCTTCAGATGCAATGTATTAGTGAAGCAGCCTTCTGCCCATACTTATGGGAAATAGCTCTTTATGTTGGTTCCATTCTGTTTGGGGTTAAAGATGAGTAGGAGTGCCTGTATATAATACAAGCCCTACATCTGTTTGTAAGAATTGCTGTTTCAAGTGGGTACAGCTAAATGTATGCCCTCTGTCTTCCATGGTAGCTTTTGGTTCTGAAGCCCAGGGTTCACTATTTGGAGTATAGTCTTGGAAATGTTCTTATGGATAAGATATACGCCCTTGTTTAGATGGCCTTTTGGGTCTAATCAGCCTAGGCAAGAGATCTGCAAAGGAGTGTTCCCAGATGAGGGTATATGGCATGTGGAAAATGGGGGGATGGGACACAGAACCCTTGGCAGGAGCAGAATAGGGGACCCTGGTATGAGGGTGAAGGGGGCACAGAATCCCTGGTATGGAGGGGAGGATTAAGGGAGGGAGCAATAGCCCCTGGTATGGGAGAGGGAGGAAGGGGGACACATACAGAGCCCCTGCTATGGGGCGGGGGGAATGGGGAGTACACAGAGCCCAGGTGGGGGAAGAATAGGGGACCCTGGTACGGGAGGTGGGATGCAGGGGTACACAGTGCTCCTGGCATGAAGGAGGTGGTGGGAGAAGATGTAGGGAGTCTCTGAAATGGAGGGAGATGGGAGGGTGGCACACAAGGAAGGAGTTTGTGGGAAGAATGGAGGGATGCGGGGAGCTCCTGGTGTATGTGCAACCTGCTCCGTCTACAGAAGCAACAAAGTTACAATCTTCTAGTCAAACTTGCAGATAGGGAAGCTGAATCTCTCTCTGCCCCATTGCTTTGAACTCTCATTCTGGGGAATTGCCTTGCCAGGGAAATGAAGCACATATATGGGCCAATTCTTTCCCATACCACACTGCAAAAACTCCTGGTAAGAGCTGAAGGAATGTTTGTCTTCACTAAATTAATGCAGCCAACTAGAGGTAAAGGAAGACTTTGCAACCTTTGGAGGTCTAATCTAAACCTTTCACCTACTCTCCCTTCTTCAATTATCTGTTTAGATAAACACTTGCACTCCCAGATATTTGTAGCCTTTAGGGTTCAATCACATTAGAAGTTAATTATGGATTGATTTGCTGATTCATTCCCTATAGGCAGTGTTTCAAATTTCTCCATGTTTACCTAGAAACTGAATATGGCACTGTTCTTCTAGAGCTATATTGAATAGAGTTGCCAGTTTCAGTTAGGGATACCAAAATATCACACACAAGTAGTCAGAACTTGTGTTCATATTCCACTCCTGGGGGAATTCTGTGCCAAAAAACTAAAAATTCTGTGCATAATATTTTAAAATTCTGCAAAATAACACTATAATCATGCCAGTTTCAATTATTTTGGTAATATATTTCAAAATACTTATCAGCAAGTATGTCTGTAGCAATCCAGATACCAAAAAAAAAATATCTTTTTTTTTTTTTTTTTTTTTTTTTTGACAAATAGATTCCTTACTAGGCATATTAATACAGAATGTTGAGTAATTCATTTAAACTACAATACAGAAATGTATTTCCGGTGTACCCTCAGAAGCAGAGCAAAGGCTTGGAGAAGTCAGGGGTAACAGAGGAGCTGAGGAAGAGAGAAGGAGCCTGAGAGTGAACCTGGAGCGTTGTTGGGTGTGGGTGGGAGCAGTATGGAACTGTTGGTTTTTTGGTGGGCAGGAGGGGAGGGATTGTTAGGGAGTTGGGGAGCCTCCCCTATGCAGATCCTGGTTGACTCCTAGCCTCTCCCGTTCAGTCAAGCACATCTGCCACCTGTCCCAGTGTGACCCTGCACCCCGTCCTCATGTGGCCCTGCAGCCTCCCTCCCATTCAGCCCCTGGCTCAATGCTGTCACCTCACTAGCTCCTGAGCCCACGCTCCAGTCTGTTCCTGCCACTAGCCCTTCTGAACCCCAGTCTGTGACCCCCTCCCCCACAGCAGCTCCTTGTGCCCTGCTCTGTCCATCCCGGGTCTCCTCACCTAGCCCCCTTGTGAGGAACGCATCCTCTCTGGCTGGCTGCCCTCTCTTCTGGTGCCACAGCAGCCTCTGGTGGGCGAGAGGTGTAACTGTAGCGCCTCTCCAGCAGAATCTATATTCTGTGGAGGAAAAAAAGTTTTGGGGGGGAAGGATGTGATTTTGCACATGTGCAGTGGTGCAGAATTCCCACAGGAGTAATACACAAGGCACTGATATAAATGAATATCTTGCTTCACTGAGTATAAACTGCTAGTGGTTCTATAAATAAGACAAATAAGGGTAGGGACAGTGGGCAGCCTTGTCAGGTCCCATATCATAATTCAACAAGTTCTAAATGTATCCCATTTAAGAATGTCTTTGGATAGTTACAGAAACATTCGATAGATGTCATAAATTATTGGATGAAGTTAAATTACCTTTTTGCAGTACTTGAAAAATCTCATAACCTAAGTTCCCTGTAAGCTGCATGGTTGGGCAGCTGCCCAGCAGGCTATCAAGTGCCACATAGTTCAGGGGTCCCTCCCCCCACTGCCGTGTGTTGCTTCTGCCTTGGAGCTGCTCCCAGGAGCCTCCTGCTTGCTGTGCAGAGTAGGGGGGAGAGGAGTGCTGATGTCAGGATGTTCCCCTCCCCCCCTCCCTGTACCCCACCTCCACAGAGCAGGAATATGACAGGGCTCAGGAAGGAGGGAGCTTGCTGGCAGCTGCTGCTGTGTCTGAACTTGCTGATCTACTTAAAAGGGCAGCATATTTAAAGTGGGGTCAGCGTACTTAAAGGGGCAACACGCATCTCTGTCTGTCTGTCTGTCTCTCTCTCTCTCTCTCTCTCACGCACACTGTCTTTCACACTCACCTCCCAACACATACATCATGTTGTTGTTACTTCTTGATACTTCTTTCAAAGTGTGTTGTTTTAGTTTTTTGGCTGTTCTATGCATTTCATAATTTTTATTTCTCTCTTACGCTTAAATTTAATTCTTTCAGTAATGAGTTCTAAAGTGCCTAACCTATCCTGGATGGAGTAATTATCCCTATGGTAACTCTTAAAAAATATATATTATATCTAGGTTTTTGGTTTCTACTGGTGGCGCACATCCACACATACCTCGATATGGTGCACATAACAAAATTCATTTTGCACATGGATGGAAAAAATTACAGGGAACGCTGCTCATAGTACACAATCAGAAATGTTTTTTTTTTTTTTTTCATGGAAGGATAAAAGAAGCCTGTATGGTGTATCATTGGGAGTGGTGTAGGACATTCAAAGGTCTCCTGCTATAATGATTTGTTGATCTGCCATATGTAAAGCCCACTTGATCAATGTGAATTAGGGCTTGATCTTGCCAACACTAATAACTGAGCTGTCAGCCACCTTGGTTGAAATACAACAGCCTTTAAGCATGACAGAATGATGGGCTTTCATTGAGCACAACACCATCTGTCTGTACTATGATCAAATAAGCAAATTTCTTGGCAAAGTGCTAAACGCAAACTCTGTGTTTTTTAATATCAAAACCACAATTTATTTGTGATATAGGTGACTTAATTACTGCTATTCTTGACAGAGCTCCTTTGATGTGATAAGCTCAGGATGTAGGAAGTGGGATTGTTTAGTGATCTAAATGCCACAATTGGCATATTGATATGGATTCAAATCCTAGCAGGGACAATTCAGCCTTTCATCCTTCTAAGGCAGATAAATAGAATACTGTCTAGCTTCTCTGTGTGTAAATATGTCTTTTGAGGCCTTAAAATGAAGGTCTTGTCTTCCCTCTTTACCCTAGTGTCCTTGATTTTCACCTCTCTGCCTTGATGTGCAGCATACTGCATGCCTCCACCCCAGAGATGGTTGCGTATCAGTGGCATTGTCTATATAAGCCCTGATGCTGCAGTAGTATCACCGTATGTGAACCCCTGCGCCTATGTAAAGCCCTGCTGACTTCATTGTCAGGTACCAGTGTCTGCTTCTGTGGCTCCTGTTGCCCCTTTTTGACCTGAGGGGCTAGTCAAATTTTGGGGCCCTGGGGTTGTTTCAATTAGAAATAGAAATTGATGGTGTGTGGTATTTTCTTGATGCTATCTTGTTTGTTTACAAGGAATGTACAAAGTCCTGCTGCAACAAACGTAAGAGGAATCAAAAGCAAAAGGAGCAATTCTTAGCTTCCATCCCCAAGCCTCTTTAGCCAACAGCCTCAAAAGGTCTCTGTAGCTTTTCCCAGGGTCAGACTGTGCTTGCAGGTTACTGGTTGGCTTGCTTGCTTTTTGTTTTTCACCCGCTCTCTGTTCTTGTCTGTTCTTCGTTTCTGTGCGTTCTCTCACATGCCCATCTGGTCACAGTACCCGGTGGAACTCCTGCCCACGTGGTGCTAGTTTCTGGGAAGACTCTATTAGGCCTTGTTTTTGGTGTGGCCCCTTACCTGTCTCTGACGACTATCTTAAAATGCTTTTATTAAACCAATTGACACCCAGCTTTGTTTGTGAGCTGTCAAAATCCCATTTAGTGAGAATACTTGTTTACTTGTATGATTACTTTGTTAAATCTTCCTGGAATTAATTGTTACAAAATATATTATCTTAGCTCCCAGTATTTGCATTTATCCATTTCAGTTTTTTATTTTTATATTTTCTTGTTTAATGGTTAGATTGTTTAAACAAATTCTAGTTTTATTAAGATATAAATGTGCAAAGTAAATGTATAGCAATATCAGTTTTTATCTTTCAAATAGCTCTTTGTGTCAGTGGAATGGCACTATCTAAATTTAACCATCTGTTTCTATAGCAATGACAGGACAAAGTGATTTGTTGTACAAACCCATTTCACCTCACTTCAACCTAAGGACAAGGAAGGATTGGTGATGGTGTTTGTGGTACGTGCAGAGGGCCTGATCCTGCAGTTCTGCTCAGAGGTTTTCTTGAGCAAGGGCCTTGTGGCTGAGAGGAGTGAGCAGTGGGCAGGCAGAGCCTTGAAGGAAGAGGCGGAGTGAGGGTGGGGGCCTTGAGGGAAGAGATGGAGAGGGGGAAGGGAGGCTGGTGGCTCCCCCACTTCTAGGGAGCTTCGCTTCTGGCATTACAAAGGTGATGGGCTGGCGTGCCTCCAAAGGGAGGTGACCCATGGCGCATCTGTGGCATTTGCCCTCCTGCATGGCCAGCCTTTTTTTTTTTTTTTTTTTTTTTTTTTGGGAGGCTTAGCCTCCCCAAGCCTCTTGTACACACTGCCCACACATTTGTGACACAAGCTCTTTGTTCTTAGAGACCCTTTGTGAACTGGTTTTCTTTCAGAAAGTGCTGTCAATTTGTGCATGCAGTGCAAATGCTTGTGTGTGCGGTTGATGGTTTCTAGATAAATGGATTTTGTGCATGTTCAGTCTATAACCTGTGTTTGCAGGTACTAGTGCTAGAAAAGTGCACTTGCAATTTTACACATACAAACACAAGCAAGTGCACAAAAGGAGGATGGGTTGGAGCCCTTTGAAATTCAGACCTTTGATCTCCATTGCCCTGAGGAAGCTTTGAGGTCAGACTTAAACTCAGGTCAGTTTTGTAACAACAGAAAGCACTTTGTGCAGGGTGACATTTAGTGCTCTGGAGCAGGAAACATCAGTGAATCCTTTCCACCCAAACATGCTTTGTCTGTTTTCTCTCTTCTGTGGAACAGCAAATGCTGGTGAAGGAATCCCTGAAGTTCCAGAAGTCCATGTGAGTGCTGTTTTGTGAGTGAATTTGCTGGGATTACCCATAACCTTGTGAACTGAGCTGTGTTATGTTTGGTATGCCCAGTGGCAGATTATCCAATGGGCCCGTGCCCAGGGGCCCTGGCCAATTGGGGAGCCCCAGAAAAATGGGAGCTCCAGCAGAAACCTGTCGTGGGATGGCAGAAGCCCAGAGTCTTTGCAGAAGCCCCGGGATGGGCAGGGAAAGCCCCAGTGCCTTGACCCAGGGCCCCTGCAAAAGTGTTAGGTGGGTGGGACGGGGGAAGCCCCAGCATCCAGAGGCTGGCTGCGTGCGGTCCCAGAATTGGAGTAGCTCTTATTCCCGGCTGCAGCCCCGGAGCAATGGTGGAAGGACAGAGCTTCTCCGGTTGGGGGTGGGGGTAGGGGGAACAAAAGGAGGCAACAGGTTGCGGGACTGCAGTGCGGGGAGGGAGAGCGGAATGGGGCAGGACTGTGGGTGAATTGGGGACTGGGCTGCGGGGGAAGGGGTGGAAGAGCAGGCAGTGGAGGATTAGCCAATGGTCCCATGGGGCCTATGCCTAGGGGCCCTGGCCAATTGGGGGGGGGGGCCAGAAAATGAGTGCACTGCCCCCAGCAGACAAGCACCAAGGTGGGGCAGAGGAAGCCCCCGACCCCGCTCTGCTCCCCAGCAGCAGTGCCAGGCGAATGGGGCGGGGCAGGGGAAGCCCCAGTGCCTAGACCCTTGGTCCGGCCCTGGGACTGGAGGAGCTCTCACTCCCCAGCCAGCCTTGGAGGGAACTGTGTTTAACTAAATTGAACAGCTATGGTATGCAGCTTCTGCAGTATGGATTGGAATTATTATGGGTTATGCCTTGTATGTGATTCTATACCTGCTGCTAGCCACTTCTGGGGCACAGGGCGATGCGTGGTGCCAGGACAGGCGGGAAGCCTGCCTCTAAACCCCGGCTGCGCTGCTGACCTGGGAGCCGCCGGAGGTAAGCCCGTGCCCCAATCCCCTGCCCCAGCCCTGAGCCCTCTCTTGCAACCCAAACCCCTAATTCCCAACCCCAGCCCAGAGCCCTCACCTCTTCCTGCATCCCAACCCCCTCATCCCCAGCCCAGAGCCTGCACCCCCTGCCCTGAGCCCCCCAAACCCTGCAGCCCTCACCCCCGCATCCCAAACCTCTGCCCCAGCCCTGAGCCTCTCTCACACCTCAAATCCCTCATCCCCAGCTCTGTTGGGTCACAGGCATTAACAATTTTCTTCAACTGGGTTGCCTGAAAAAATTTGAAAACCACTGCTTTAAACACTCCCGTCTTCTGCACTGCCACAAGAAGTGAATGAAAATGCTTTAAAACAGATTTTAATGCCCCCCCTTTTCCCCACAACTGTTCATCCATCTAGCCCTGCTCTTTCGTGTCTGCGTTAGTGGGTAAGGTCTTTGAGACAGAGTCTGTCTGAGTTCCGCATATTATACAGCAGCAAGTCCATTGTCAGCAGCAAGCAAATCATAATGTACCATTCTAAACTGACAAGGTGGGTGAGGTAATATATCTGTTGTTGGACCAATTTCTGTTGGTAAGCTCGAAAGCTTGTCTCTCTCTCCAACAGAAATTGGTCCAATAAAAGATATTACCTCACCCACCTTCTCTCTCTAATCTCCTGGGACTAACACCACTATAACAACACTGCACACATTATAAACTGATACAGATTAAGCATCCAAAAAACTTTTTTCCCCCTGTTGATTCCTCTGCTGTACAAATACATGTCAGGCTTCTTGCCTAAATGAGAACACCACATAGCACTGCCAAATACAACACAAGGCAGAACTATGTAGACAGAGTTATGTAGGTGAAAGGGCCTGGGAGTCCTGTTTACTACACTAGCACTTATTATCCATCCCGGGACGCTATCATGTTGCATTGCCAGTTTTGTTGTTGCAGCATAGCGAAGACCTTGTTTACTGCAGTATTATTTGATGAGTGTGTTTGTTTTCAGTAGTCTCTCGTGTCTCATAAAGGACGGTGTGAAAGGTGGAATATCTATAACTATGAGGTCTATCTCCAGACACGCTGAGAGGAGGACCCAGGATAATGGTTCAGCCAGTCTTGGTGTGAGTGAACAAACAAGCACAGAGATGGACCCATCCAGCTCTGGGAAAATTGGATGCAAAGATGGATTTTTTCTAATGGGTTTTCCCTTTACTTCTTAATTCTGGTCTAAGTGGAAGTCACCATGGTGAAGTAGATTGCTGAGCATATAACCAGTTGAATGGGAATTGAAGGGGCTCAGCACCTTGCAGGAATGGCCCCTCTGCTGGTGCTATTACTGCTATGCTGTAGCTATGTTTGGCCAGTGTTTCCATTTTAAACTCCATTTTTTTCAAGGCAGAAATTAGCTTGGACCTTAGCATACCCAGGGCAAGGTCTAGTGTGAACAATTTTAAAGTAAGGGGCCTGATTCTGATCTCCCTTACTCTGATATGACACCATTGACTACAATGACTTACTTCTGATAAAGGTAGAAATGTTCAGTAAATATTTCTGTTTTGTATTAGAGGGGAAAAAACAGCTGCTATAGCCATATCATATAACAATCTGTCCATTTCACTAGCATCTGAGGAGAAGGTTAAACAGTTGCTACTGAAGTTAGACTCTTAAAATCAGCAGATCTGGATAACTTGCATCCAAGAGTCTTAAAAGAGCTGGCTGATGAGCTTGCTGGACATTAATATTATTATTCAACAAATCTAGGAAACTGAGGAAATTCCAGATGACTGGAAGAAAGCTAATGTTGTGCCAGTATTTAAAAAGGGTAACTGGGATGACCCAGATAATTATAGGCCTGTCAGTCTAATATGAACCCCAGGCAAGACAGTGGAGCAGCTGCTATGGGACTCAATAGTTAAAGGAGGGCAGTATAATTAATGCCAATCAACATGGGTTTATGGAAAATAAGTTAATTTGACAGGATCTATCTTTTTTTAATGAGATTTCATGCTTGGTTGATATAATATACTTAGACTTCTGTAAGGTGTTTGACTTGGTACCACATGACATTTTGATTGGGGGAAAAACTAGAATGATATAAAATTGACGTGCCACATCACATGTTAAATGGACTAAAAACTTGCTAATTGATAGGTCTCAAAAATGTAACTGTAAACAGAGAATCCTCATCATCCAGTGGGTGTGTTTCCAGTGGGGTCCCGCCGGGATTGGTTCTTGGCCCCTTGCTATTTAACATCTTTATTAATGACTTGGAAGAAAACATAAAGTTTACAGATAACCCCAAAATTGGGGGGGTTGTAAATAATAAAGAGGACAGGTCACTCATACAGAGTAATCTGGATCTCTTGGTAAGCTGGGTGCAAGCAAATGTGTGTTTTTAATATAGCTAAATGTTGAAACCACTCCTGGAATACTGTGTCCAGTTCTGGTGTCCACAATTCAAGAGGGATGTTGAACAGTTGGAGAGGGTTCAGAGAGGAGCAATGAGACTGATTAAAGGATTAGAAAGCATGCATTTATAGAAGAGTCAGGGAGCTCAATCTACTTAACTTAATAAAAAGGTTAAGGGGCAACTTGATCACATGTCTAAAAGTACCTGCATGGGGAACAAATATTTTGATAATGGGTTCCTCAGTCTAGCAGAGAAAGGCATAACATAATTGAATGGCTGGAAGCTGAAGCTTGACAAATTCAGACTGGAAATAAAGTGTAAATGTTTAACAGTGAGGGTAATTAACCAGTGGAACAATTTACCAAGGGTTCTGGTGGATTCTCCACCACTGACAATTTTTCAGTCAAGATTGGATGTTTTTTTCTAAGAGAGATGCTGTGGGAATTATTTTGGGGAAGTTCCAAGACCTGTGTTATACGGGAGGTCAGACTAGACCAGGGGTGGGCAAACTTTTTGGCCCGAGGGCCACATTTGGGTATGGAAATTGTATGGTGGGCCATGAATGCTCACGAAATTGGGGGTTGGGGTGCGGGTGGGGGGGGTGAGGGCTGTGGCTGGGGGTGCGGGCTCTGGGGTGCAGAAGGGTAGGACCAAGGGGTTTGGAGGGTGTGAGGGGGATCAGGGCTGGGGCAAGGGGTTGGGGCACGGGAGCAGGTGAGGGGTGGAGGCTCCAGGCAATGCTTACCTCAAGCAGCTCCCAGGAGCAGTGGTATGGCCCACCTCTGGCTCCTATGCGGAGGACCCCAGGAGGGTGGACCGAAGCCTGAGCCTGCCCAAGCCCAAGGGGGCCAAAGCCTAAGCCCCATCACTCTGGGCAGGGGGGCCAAGCTGAAGCCCAAGGGCTTCAGACCCTAGTCAGGGGGCCTGCAACCTGAGCCCTGCCGCCCAGGGCTGTAGCCCTTGGTCTTTGACTTCGGCCCTGGGCAGTGGGGCTTGGGCTTCAACCCTGGGCCCCAGCAAGTCTAAGCCAGCCCTGGTGACCCCTTTCAAAGGGGGTCGCGACCCACAGTTTGAGAACTGCTGTGCTAGATCTTGAGACAAAGCTCTGCTGCTTTCTATCAGAGGCTTTAGCCATTTTGATCTTAGCTCATTATAAAATGGGCTCCTTAATGTAGAGCGGCTCATACCCTCAACTTTGCCCTTCCCACGTGGGCTTAATCTCAAAACATACTCTCTAGCCTGGGGTCTGCAATTATTTTGTTAAAAAAAAATAAAATGGATAATTCTGCATCTTGCGTTAACATTGGAAGGATGAGTATCCTATGTGAGATTCTACAGGTGAACCAGTGACTTTATGGGGAAATGTCTTAAAAGAATATTGGTGATCTTGAATACCTGTCACGAGAAAGCAAGGAGATGCAAAGTGAAGTTTACATGTAAGAACAAAACACTGCATGAAAGTGACTCAAACAACGGGGAGTCACCCTCTACCAGTTTGTGCCCTGGCATGCTGGCTAGATTAATTCTGCTAAGGGCTTCAAGGAGTTTGAATCCTGGGGCTGGAGGCAACTTGGGCCAGATCCTGGGTGCTCCGTGGTCACTTTGCATCACATTGCGGTCAGGTTCTGTTCCTAAAGTTGGTATAACTGACCATGGGAGGATCACCCTGTGCAGGGGGATCATCCAGTGGCATTTAGTGTGACATAGGAGCTGCTGTCTCATCCCCTAGCTCCCTGCTGTTGGCATAGAGGGCATGACTGGAGCTTTCCTGTGTCCTCCTGAGCCCTGCCTGTTGTGTTGGCCCTGTGGGCTCAGAGGTATGCTGGGGGAAATGGCCTGGCACACAGCAGTTTGGAATCAAGAGAGCAGAAAGGCCACCTTCTCCTCCCCGTTTCTGAGCTGCCATGGGTGCTGCTTGGCTGTAGCTGAGGAATCAGGATTTGGGCTTTTCAATCCTGTATGTTTGCATTCTTCCACAACTGGCTGGTAAGTACCAGATGTTCTGCTGAGGACATTGTGCAAGATGTAATTGCACTCTGACACACTTGGCAAGTAAGCTGGAATTATTTGGCAAGGATTTCAAGTGAATTTTAACATCTTAAATTGCTAACCCCAAAACTGTTCACTTCTCCAAAGGGCTTTCCTTTCGAGAAGTCCCAATGCTGTAGGGCAGGGATTCTCAAACTGGGGGTCGTGAGGTTATTACGTGGGGGGTCACGAGCTGTCAACCTCCAGCACAAACCCCGCTTGCCTCCAGCATTTATAATGGTGTTAAATATATTAAGTGTGTTTTAAATTTATTAGGGGGTTGCACTCAGAGGCTTGCTGTGTGAAAGGGGTCGCCAGTAAAAAAAAGTTTGAGACCCACTGCTGTAGGGGAACTTGCCCTGGCCTTGCACGGGAGGAGGGCAGGAGGAGCTGAGAGTGCACAGAAGAAGTGGAGCATAGTTGGGCCCAGAGACAGCTACCATTTTGGCTGATAGTAGGGGCTAAACTGAGACCTTCACAGCGGACCACATGAGTTTCTACAGCTTGAGCTGAGCTGAAGAGCCAGCGTGTATAGCTGGCACTGTAAGAGACTCATATCCTCTGTGGATCAGGCACAGAGGGGGACATGTAACACATACCAACCAGTGGGTTCCACTTGCTCCCCCTTTGTGTTGAGGTGCTCAGGGAAGGAGTGTGCCCCTTGAACGCTTCCTGATGCTCTGCCCCCTGCAGAGGCCAGTGACAAAATGCAATAATTGGGCCCTGAATTGTTTTCACTGGTTGTGTGGGGATCGATCAAAGCTGCAGCCATGTGCCCATATAGCTCAGTGTATCTGTTGAATCGCAGACACGTGGGGCTTGACTACAAGTGGGGTGTGTCAGGTAATGCACAATATGCAAGCGCCACTAATAGTGTGCACACAGGATGGTGTGCTCTCTGTCAGTGTGTTTCACTGTATACACATGAGGGAGGCTTGCTGGCATTCTTGGAGGTATTGCATTGTCCTTTGAGCGGTGTGCATTCCGGGATTTCTCACTGTGCATTGTGGGATGCAAAGCAGAAGCCAGATGTGTTTAATTTTTGGAAAAACAAACAACCCCCCCAACACCGATGTTTCCTCTGTCTCCACTCTGTCCTTCCGCTTTGGGCGGCCTAGCACCATTTCTGAATTGCTGTCAGCCCACACAGACCCAACAATGCTCTGCATTGCTATGCTGGCAACCTTGAATGTGCAGAAGCAGTTTGGGCTGTATTCGAGCTCTCAATGCTGGATACATTTGGCTTTGGACTCCACCCACTGAGCAAGTGATGTGATCTCAGTAGTAGGAGATTCAGGGCCAGAAGAAGCAGGACAAGGATGACGAAGAAGAGGAGGACGCTAAGCAACTGACAGCAGAGGACTGGTTCCTGGAGCAGCTTGATGCTGTGCAGGGCCGTTTCTGGGCTTGGGGAAACCAGTGTGGATTGGACATTCTGCAGACCTGGAACAAATAGCAGTGGGGAGAGAATTTCAGGATGGGAAAGACAGCCTTTTTGGAGTTATGCGCTGAACTAACCCCTGAGTTGCAGCAGCAGCGAACCAATATAAGCTGTCCCATACCTGTGATCAGTTGGGTTGTCCTTGCCATCTGAAAACCAGCCCCACTCCCCCTCCCCAAATGCTACTTTTCCAAAAATTGGGGGAGGTCCCGGATGACTGGAAAAAGGCTAATGTAGTGCCCATCTTTAAAAAAGGGAAGAAGGAGGATCCGGGGAACTACAGGCCAGTCAGTCTCACCTCAGTCCCTGGAAAAATCATGGAGCAAGTCCTCAAGGAATCAATTATGAAACACTTAGAGGAGAGGAAAGTGATCAGGAACAGTCAGCATGGATTCACCAAGGGAAAGTTGTGCCTGACTAACCTAATTGCCTTCTATGATGAGATAACTGGCTCTGTGGATGAGGGGAAAGCAGTGGATGTGTTATTCCTTGACTTTAGCAAAGCTTTTGATACGGTCTCCCACAGTATTCTTGCCGCCAAGTTAAAGAAGTATGGGCTGGATGAATGGACTGTAAGGTGGATAGAAAGCTGGCTAGATCGTCGGGCTCAACGGGTAGTGATCAATGGCTCCATGTCTAGTTGGCAGCCGGTTTCAAGCGTAGTGCCCCAAGGGTCAGTCCTGGGACCGGTTTTGCTTAATATCTTTATTAATGATCTGGAGGATGGTGTGGACTGCACTCTCAGCAAGTTTGCAGATGACACTAAACTGGGAGGTGTGGTAGATACACTGGAGGGTAGGGATCGGATACAGAGGGACCTAAACAAATTAGAGGATTGGGGCAAAAAAAACCTGATGAGGTTCAACAAGGACAAGTGCAGAGTCCTGCACTTAGGACGGAAGAATCCTATGCACTGCTACAGACTAGGGACCGAATGGCTAGGTAGCAGTTCTGCAGAAAAGGACCTAGGGGTCACAGTGGACAAGAAGCTGGATATGAGTCAACAGTGTGCTCTTGTTGCCAAGAAGGCTAACGGCATTTTGGGCTGTATAAATAGGGGCATTGCCAGCAGATCGAGGAACGTGATCGTTCCCCTTTATTCGACATTGGTGAGGCCTCATCTGGAGTACTGTGTCCAGTTTTGGGCCCCACACTACAAGAAGGATGTGGAAAAATTGGAAAGAGTCCAGCGGAGGGCAACAAAAATGATTAGGGATCTGGAGCACATGACTTATGAGGAGAGGCTGAGGGAACTGGGATTGTTTAGTCTCCAGAAGAGAAGAATGAGGGGGGATTTGATAGCTGCTTTCAACTACCTGAATGGGGGTTCCAAAGAGGATGGAGCTCGGCTGTTCTCAGTGGTGGCAGATGACAGAACAAGGAGCAATGGTCTCAAGTTGCAGTGGGGGAGGTCTAGGTTGGATATTAGGAAACACTATTTCAGTAGGAGGGTGGTGAAGCACTGGAATGCGTTACCTAGGGAGGTGGTGGAATCTCCTTCCTTGGAGGTTTTTAAGGCCTGGCTTGACAAAGCCCTGGCTGGGATGATTTAGTTGGGAATTAGTCCTGCTTTGAGCAGGGGGTTGGACTAGATGACCTCCTGAGGTCCCTTCCACCCCTGATATTCTATGATACTGGTTCATAGCTAACCAATTCAGCATGGGGAGGGGCCATTGTCATATAGGCGTGTTCTGCCATGGAAAAGGTACTGCTGAATTGGGTTATAAAGTTTGGTAATGTTCAGGAAGTTATTGATGGCTTTATACACATGGGCTTCCAACATTGTACTGGGATAATTGATGGGACCCATGCACCTATTATTTGCCCACAAACCTCCCTCCCCCATCAGGGATCAGAATTTATAAACAGAAAGGGTCATTTCTCCATGGTGCTTCAAGGGCTTGCAGAACACCATGGGCAAATCTAAGGTCACATGCTGGCTGGTCTGGAAAGATCCATGACGCTATGATCTTTCAGAACTCCATACCTTAGTGGTGGAAGGACTGCTTGCCACCAGGAACACTATGGACCTTCATGGTGTGGACGCTGCTCATTATCCTGGGAGACACGGCTTGTCCTCTTGTTTCCCTGGCTAATGAAGCCATTCATAGGACACTTGTTCAACTACTGTCTCAGTAGTTGCAGAATGACAGTGGAGCATGCATTTGGCTGTTTGAAAGGAACGTGGTGCTGTTTGTGGAATAGGTTGGAAGCAGCAGGAAAAAAAGTGCCCAAGATCATAGCAACATGTTGTGCTTTGCACAATGTTTGTGAGAAAAAGGGGGAGAGTCTTAGCGATGAGTGGGAGGCTGAGGCGCAGACACTTGCTCAGCAGTTTGAGCAGCCAGCAAGGTGTCCAGTAGAAAATGAAAACAGACAGGACAATTTTGTCAAGGATGCCTGTTGCTCCTACTTTGAGTCTCAAGCCTGAAACTGTGCAGCTGTACATCCAGCTGTTAACCCGGAGGGAAGGCTGGATGGATTGTGAGCAGTTTCGTGGTGTTTATGGGCACTGGAGGTGCAATGTTGTGGCAATCCTTATTTTGCCTCATTTCTTTGCCTAGTACTCTTGTAAAATAGTATGAGTTATATAAAATGTAATGAATTTCAGTGTTACGTGCCTTGACCCCTAATTGAATTTCTCAGTGTTTTTATTATAGAAGAAACATTAATCTATTACGTAATAAGCAAAACATAACCTATAAATGAAGCCATAATGAAACAGTTTTTCAATTATGAAACAATGCATTAAAAAACAAAGGAACCTCTAATTAAAACAATAGTCAAAACATTAAAGTGCAACCGCACAGTGCATGGCTTGAAGTCACAGGCAAACTTTATGTCTTGCCTCTGCCTCTTCTTATTCATGGGTCTTATGGTGTTGAATGGTGAGGCTTGAAGTTACCAGGCAGTAGAGGTCTCTAAAGAGCTGGGCCGGCAGGTACAACTGTTCTCCGTGCCCTGAGCTTGGCTCTACGAGGGGAATGGCCTCTGGGAGCTCTGCTGTGGGGTACAGCAGGGAGGAGTTACTGGTGCTCCCACTACCCTGTGTTGTCTAGGGGCTGCAGAACATGACTGGGTCCTGGCTTACAACAGTGCAGTGCCTGCTGCCTGAACAGCAACCTACGTTGTAGCACAGCACGTTGGCTTTGTGTTGTATTCAGGAGCTGCCTCTGTATCTCCCTGTCTTCTTTGGTGCAGGCTTTGGCCACGGCAATATTGGCTCCGGCAACTGCAATGCTTTGAATCCCACAATGTCATTGGCCACTCCCGCAATCTCTGAAGAGTTCCCTGTCTGTCTGTTTCCCTTTCCATCCTCAACAACTACCTCCACCATTTTTGTGTGTGTGGGGGGGGGGGGGGGGGGGGGGGGGGGGGTGTTTTGGACTTTGCAGTGATGTCCGTGAAGTTTTCATCACAAGTTTTGTTTTCTCCCCCTCGGGTTAGCCAGCCACTCAGCCATTGATAAAGGCCCTGTCCTTGAGGTTCTGGCCAGTGCAGGTGCTGTGGCTGAGGGAGTATTTGGAAGAGAGGAAAAAATTCACAAGTGACTATTGTTCATATTCTAGGGAAGCTGTGACAGCATTTTTAGCGTGCATTTCTGACTTTATCTCCCTGAGAGTCTTCCCATCCTTGGGGGAGCCGGTGAGAGGTGTGTGCTTTGGGATTTTTGTTTTTGCTGTTGTGCATTGGAGGTGGGGACATAGGCTGGGTTGGGAATTATGTTCTGAGTCTGGGGGTGGTCGGGAAGTATGTTCCCAGTCTGGCTTTGCAGTTTTGGTGTATCTTGGAGGTGCCTGTATGCTGTCAGAAGGGGCACTTCCAGGAGCGAGCTGGACAGTAATCCCCTCTACATCCCATTTAGGCTGTCCTGATTCTGGATGACATTACACTGAGGCAGGAGGCAGAGAATGGCCTTATTCAAAAAGGCAAAGGATAGACCAGTGAGGTACACTGAAGTTATTCACCAAGATGGTCCCTCCCAGAAGTGCTGCAGGCATGGAAAGGAGTTGTGAGCTATACCATGCAGCTATTCCTCAAAATATCCAGCCAAAACCTGAGCAATTTCTCAGTCTTTGATTTTGCTTTATCTGCCCTGCAGCCATGGTGAAAGTTCAGAGAAAAATAGAGTTCTGCAATGATTGAAGCATTCAGTGTTCCCAGTTTTTCCTCTGTGTGAGCCTGTGAAAGGCCACTAAGATCTTTGCTGTCCCTACAGTAAAGTTTTTGTACTGTAACATGTTATGGAGCTTTTATATCTCAGCTGGGAGCAGGTGTTTGTAACCATAATACTCAAAAACCAGTGGGAGAACACTTTAACCTGTCTGGCCATTCTATGACAGACCTGCGGGTGGCTATCTTAAAACAGAAAAACTTCAAAAACAGACTCCAACGAGAGACTGCTGAGCTGGAATTGATATGCAAACTAGACACAATCAACTCAGGGCTAAATAGGGATTGGGAATGGCTGAGCCATTACAAACATTGAATCTATCTCCCCTTGTAAGTATTCTCACACTTGCTTCTTATCAAACTGTCTGTACTTGGCTACCTGATTATCACTTCAAAAGTTTTTTTTCTCTTACTTAATTGGCCTCTCAGAGTTGGTAAGACAACTCCCACCTGTTCATGCTCTCTGTATGTGTGTATATATATCTCCTCGATATGTTTCACTCAATATGCATCCGAAGAAGTGGGTTGTAGCCCACGAAAGCTTATGCTCTAATAAATTTGTTAGTCTCTAAGGTGCCACAAGTACTCCTGTTCTTTTTGCGGATACAGACTAACACGGCTGCTACTCTGAAACCTGTAACTTTACTGGCATGCAATGTCCATGTCTACCTCATGCAAACAGAGAATGCCAACCAAACTTCTTTCCCTGTAATCACTGTCTCCATACGCTTATGCATTTTGCACAAAATATTTTCATGATTCGAGTCAGCTGCAGGAGAGGGGGCTAAGATAGAGGCTGCAGCTGTGCCCTGCTGCTGGCTGCCATCTGGAGCTGGGGAACAGGGTTGTGGGCGGACTGGTGCGGTGGGCGGGACAGATCAGGGAAGGGGAGAGGAAAGGAAAATCGAGAAACTGAGGCATGCCTAGGAATCATATTATAGAAAACTCCCACTTTGTCACAGCTACACCCAGTTTTTGTACAGGTATAACTATTTCTGAGAGGGTATGATTTATTTTGGGGTTTTAGTTTTTTTGTTTTTAACTGACATAGTTATACTAGTATAACCTCAAGTGTGGGCACAGTTATACTGGTAAAAGGCACCTTTATACCAGTAACGCACATTCCCCTTCCCCTACAGGAATAGCTATGCTGGTATAAGCAGTTATACAGAGTAACTGTATCCACCCTAGGGCTTCTACCAATATCGTTAAAACAGTAGAACATCTGTGAATAGACAGGGCCTTGCGTATTACCTTGGAATCTGTTGCAGAACAATTTACCCTGAGCTGACAGTTTATTTTGGCTCCTCTCCTGCTGATGGCAGTTACTATGGAAAATGAGAGTGATTTAGAGGGTTTATGAACATCAGGTTCAAGGCAAATTGGAAAAGGAGACATATTAGCTCCTAATCCTTGTCCTCACTTTCTTCGATGCCTGTCTCTTTTTACCGTCACCCCTATATCTCCTTGGTCTCCACACCTCTTTTCCAGCTGGGGCTGTGTTATCGTCAGATGTCAGCTTTTAAACAAAAAAATCAAGGTCCATCAGCAGGGTATGGGAATGCTACAGAGATGACCTGGTCAGGGACAAGGGAAACTCTGCCAGTCAGCAGCCAGTCCACTAGCCAATTAAAGGTTACTATTGTCAGGCTTGGAAGCGGGGGGTCCTGTCTGGGCTGGCTAGCTCCAGCTGGAGTGATGGTGGCCATGATATGAGTTGTAAAGCAGAAAGAAAATTGTGGGGAAATCCTCAAGACTGCATCAAGGCAGGAGATAACCAAGGCATGGAGATGCTTCTTAGCTGTGGGGGCAGAAAGGAAGGGTTGGAATGACTGTATATTGTGGAGGAAGAAATGTCAGGATTTGGTGGCATCCTGGATGTGTGAAACATGACACCAAATGCTAGATCTACAAAGGGGACTTAGGTTCAGTGTAGCAAGGCCTAATGTTTAGATGCCCTGCCGCCTAGCATAACTCACAGCCTTGAGTCAGGTGCCCAGGCTCCCTATACACCCTGGATGGGGGGGGGAGATGTATGAGAATGGGATCCACAAAAGCCAGCACACTGAGTGGAAGGCTACCTAAGCTAGCCAATAGGACATGCTGAGGAGAGGGGTCTGGCCTAAGCCCTGCTTTTGAAAGGGATTTAGGTGCCTAACACCAGGTCAGAGGAAGGTGCCTATATCTAGTTGGGATTCAGAGACATGAACCCCCTCCTTGAGTTAGGCTTACCTGACTTGGGCAACTTTCTCACAAAAACTGGTGGTAGTGATGACTTTCCCCCGTAGTCCAGTGAATGTGGAGCAAAGTCTTGACCCTGACTTGCCCTCATTGTACATGAGAGCCGTAACTACTGGGCTATAGAGTCAGCCTCAGTCTCTCTCTTCCACTGGCAGAAATTTAGGCACGTAGAGGGGTAGGTGACAGCCAAGCAGAGGTTTTGAGGATCTAAATTTTGGATGTAGGCACCTACATCCCTTTGTGGCTCTAGCCTCAAGGTTGCAATCTGGATGAACAGAAAGATGGTGTTGGAGGGAGGGAGAAGAGAGGTGAGAAGGTCAGTCTTCACCATATTGAAGCTGGACTGGAGACTGAACATCCAGCATCATAGATAGCAGGATAGTTGGAGGAGGGCAGCTGGACTGCAGGGGAAGGTCAGGGTGGAGAGAGAGATTTCCGAGTCGTTGACATAGATGGCAGCTGCAACAGAGTAAGCAAATTAGGTCACCCAGTAACAGGATATAGAGCAGGGGTAGGCAACCTATGGCACATGTGCCAAAGGTGGTACGCGAGCTGATTTTCAGTGGCACTCACACTGCCCGGGTCCTGGCCACCGGTCCTGGGGGCTCTGCATTTTAATTTACTTTTAAATTAAGCTTCTTAAACATTTTAAAAGCCTTACTTACTTTACATACAATAGTTTAGTTCTATATTATAGACTTATAGAAAGAGCCCTTCTAAAAACCTTAAAATGTATTACTGACACGTGAAACCTTAAATCAGAGTGAATAAATGAAGACTCGGCCCAGCACTTCTGAAAGGTTGCCGAGCCCTGGTATAGAAGGAAAAGAGGATCAGGCCCAATAACAGTTTGGAGAGGTAACAATACAGGGAGGGAGGCGCAAGAACAGAAGGGTTCCTGGAAGTAGCAGTTGGGGGAAAACAAGGAAAGTGTATCAAAATCCTTACAACGTTCTCCATGAATGCTATCCACAAGCTTTCCCCCAGCCCCTGAATCCTGCTCCTGAGGGTTCACTGACCTCAGCCTCTTTTCTGCTGTAGCTGCTCTTACCACTGGCTCAGTGCATGCCTGCTTTGCTAAGTCAACTCAGCTCAGTGCTGTGCTTGATAGAAGGCTGTTTCTTCAGGGCTGAGTAACAGTGTGTGGACTCATGGAGAATTACATCCAGGACACTCTTCAAGTAATGGTTTGTCAAGTTATGGAAGGATGTATTCCCTATACTTGTACCCCTGCCTCTGATATAAACAATTATGAAATAAAACATGAACTGATCCGTCTGGTTTATTCTTATTCCATTCAAGTACCTGGGTGGCCAAGTTACAGAAGATGGCAAGTTTGAACATGAAATACAGTTCAGACTGGGGAGAGCTGGAAGAGTGTGGGATAACTTCTCAGGAGTTGTGTATGCCACTGAGACTGAAGGCCCACTGTACAGAGCAATAGTTCTGAAGCAGGGGCAGTGAAGAGACTGCAGGTTGAGTGCCTACAGGGGTTTGCGATTAAAAGTCTTCACGCAATAAAAAGAGTTATGTGACAGGACAAGATTTTGAAATGAAAGCCTTAGGATGGGGAGCTAGCAAACAGGGGAGTTTGAGAGGGAGTTTGTAGGAGGGGAGTTGTAATATAGTCGCTATGGTTAGGAAGGGCCGTATCGCCAGTGCCAACGCTGCTCCTGTCTCCTCCACATGCGCCTATATCCAGACAGACAACCTAACCACAGATGCCTCTACCCAGATCCTGGTGTGGATTTGCAGAGACTGTGGCCTGCATTTCCCACTCCCAGAAAGCCAAGCTGGGGGGACCATCCAGTGTGAAAGGTGCCTGCTGGTGGAATCTCTCAGGAAGCAGGTGGGAGCGATACAGGAGATGACTAGGCTGAGGAGCGTCCGTGCCCACGAGGAATTCCTCAAGAGTATTCACATGGAGACATCCAAGGCTGAGGAAGCTATCCAGCTACAGAGGATTGCTGTCACACCACTGGGGGAGGAGGATACGGCTCTGTCACAAGGAGGGCACTGGCAGCTGGTTACTTCTGGCAGCAGTGCTCCACCTCTACTCCCAACCCACCCACCATGGTGATGGAAAACTGATATGCTGCCCTGGCAATTAGCGATGAGGAATCCACCCCGCCCCCCAAAGGTGGAGGAGGAGAAGCCACGTACCCCCAAGGCTGGGAGGATCGCAGCCACCACTCCCAGGAGGAAAAGTAGGGTAGTAGTGGTGGTTGGTGACACTTTTCTGAGAGGGATGGAGGCACCCATCTGTCGTCCTGACATGGCATCCTAGGAGGTATGCTGCCTGCCAGGGGCCTGTATCCGAGACGTTATGGAGAGATTGTCAAGGATCATCCAGCCCTCTGACTACTACCCCATGCTACTCATCCATGTGGGCACTGATGATACTGCGAGGTATGACTCTGAGCAGATCAGAAGTGGCTACAGGGCTCTGGTGGGAGTAAGGGTGAGGGAGTGGGGAGTGCAGGTGGTGGTCTCTTCGATCCTTCCGGCCAAGGGTAGGGGCCCAGGCAGAGACAGATGCATCCTAGAGGTGAATGCCTGGCTGTGAAGATGGTGTCATCAGGAGGGCTTCAGCTTCCTTGACCACGGGATGCTGTTCCAGGAAGGACTGCTAAGCAGAGATGGGGTCCCCTATCGAGGAAGGGGAAGAGCATATTTGGATACAGACTGGCTAGCCTAGAGAGGAGGGCTTTAAACTAGATTCAAAGGGGGCAAGTGACCAAAGCCCAGAGGTAAGTCAAGAACGTGGAGACCTGGGAGAAGGTTTGGAATTAGAGTGGGAGCATGGGCTGTTATAGCAGGGATAAGGGAGAGACAAGACAGAACAGGCGGGGATGGGAGGGGATCAAATCAGTATCTTAGATGTCTGTATATTAATGCAAGAAGTATGGGGAATAAGCAGTAAGAACTTGAAATGCTAGTAAATAAATACAACTATGACACAGTTGTTATCACAGAGACCTGGTGGGATAATATGCATGACTGCAATATTGGTATAGAAGGGTACAGCTTGCTCAGGAAGGACAGGCAGGGAAAAAAGGGAGGAGGTGTTGCCTTATCTATTAAAAATGTGTACACTTGGACTGAGGTTGAGATGGAAATAGGAGACAGACTTGTTGAAAGTTTCTAGGCAAGGATAAAGGGGGTAAAAAACAAGGGTGATGTTATGGTAGGGGTCTACTACAGACCACCTAACCAGGAAGAAGAAGTATATGAGGCTTTTTTTAAACAACTAACAAAATCATCTAAAGCACAGGACTTGGTGGTGATGGGGGACTTCAACTACCCAGACATCTGTTGGGAAAATAACACAGCAGGGCACAGATTATCCAATAAGTTCTTAGAATGTATTAGAGACAATTTTTTATTTCAGAAGGTGATGACAGCTACTAGGGGAGAAGCTGATTTTGACAAATAGGGAGGAACTGGTTGAAAATTTGAAAGAGGAAGGCAGCTCGGGTGAAAGTGATCATGAAATGATAGAGTTCATGATTCTAAGGAATGGTAGGAGGGAGAACAGCAAAATAAAGACATTGGATTTCAAGAAGGCAGACTTTAGCAAACTCGGGGAGTTGGTAGGTAAGATCCCATGGGGAAACAAGTCTAAGGGGAAAAACAATAGAAGACAGGTGGCAGTTTTTCAAAGAGACATTATTAAGGGCACAAGAGCAAACTATCCCACTGCGTAGGAAAGATAGGAAGTATGGCAAGAGACCACCCTGGCTTAACCAGGAGATCTTCAATGATCTAAAAATCAAAGAAGAGTCCTGCAAAAAGTGGAAAATTACACAGGATGAATAAACAAATAACACAAGTATATAGTGACAAAATTAGAAAGGCCAAGGCACAAAACGAGATCAAACTAGCTAGATACATAAAGGGTAACAAGTAAACATTCTACAAATATATTAGAAGCAAGAGGAAGACCAAGGACAAGGTAGGCCCATTACTCAATGAGGGGAGAAAAATAATAACAGAAAATGTGGAAATGGCAGAGGTGCTTAATGACTTCTTTGTTTCAGTTTTCACCAAGAAGGTAGGTGGTGATTCGATGTATAACATAGCGAATGCCAGTGAAAACAAGGTAGGATCAGAAGAGGCTAAAATAGGGAAAGAACAAGTTAAAAATTACTTGGACAAATTAGATGTCTTCAAGTCACCAGGGCCTGATGAAATGCATCCTAGAATACTCAAGGAGCCGACTGAGGAGATATCTGAGCCATTAGCGATTATCTTTGAAAAGTCATGGAAGACGGGAGAGATTTCCGAAGACTGCAAAATGGCCCTATATTTGCCCATCTATAAAAAGGGAAATAAGGACAACTCAGGGAATTATAGACCAGTCAGCTTAATTTCAGTACCTGGAAAGATAATGGAGCAAATAATTAAGAAATCAATCTGAAAACATCTAGAAGACAATAAAGTGATAAGTAACAGTCAACATGGATTTGGCAAGAACAAGCCGTGTCAAACCAACCTGATAGCGTTCTTTGACAGGGTAACAAGCCTTATACATATGGAGGGGAGGGAGGGGAAGCAGTAGAGGTGGTATAGCTTGACTTCAGTAAAGCTTTTGATACTGTCTCGCATGACCTGCTCATAAACAAACTAGGGAAATGCAACCTAGATGGAGATACTATAAGGTGGGTGCAAAACTGGTTGGAAAACTGTTCCCAGAGAGTAGTTATCAGTGGTTCACAGTCATGCTGGAAATGCATAATGAGTGGGGTCCTGCAGGGATCAGTTCTGGGTCCGGTTCTGTTCAATATCTTCATCAATAATTTAGATAATGGCATAGAGAGTACATTTTATAAAGTTTGCAGACGATACCAAGCTGGGAGCAGTTGCAAGTGCTTTGGAGGGTAGAATTTAAAATTCAAAATGATCTGGACAAACTGGAGAAATGATCTGAAGTAAATAAGATGAAATTCAGTAAGGACAAATGCAAAGTACTCCATTTAGGAAGGAACAATCAGTTGCACACATACAAAATGGGAAATGACTGCCTAGGAAAGAGTACTGCGGAAAGGGATTTGTGGGTCATAGTGGACCACAAGCTAAATATGAGTCAACAGTGTAACGCTGTTGCAAAAAAAAAAAAGCAAACATCCTTCTGGGATGTATTAGCAGGAGTATTGTAAGCAAGACACAAGAAGTAATTCTTCCGCTCTACTCTGTGCTGATTAGGCCTCAACTGGAGTATTGTGTCCAGTTCTGGGCACCACATTTCAGGAAGGATGTGGACAAATTGGAGAGAATCCAGAGAAGAGTGACAAAAATGATTAAAGGTCTAGAAAACATGACCTATGAAGGAAGATTGAAAAAAAAAAAAATTGGTTTGTTTAGTCTGGAAAAGGAAGACGGAGGGGGGACATGATAACATGTATGATAACTTTTTTCAAGTATGTAAAAGGTTGTTACAAAGAAGAGGAAGAAAAATTGTTTTTCTTCACCTCTGAGGGTAGGACAAGACGCAATGGACTTAAATTCTGGCAAGGGAGGTTTAGGTTGGACATTAGGAAAAACTTCCTAATTGTCAGGGTGGTTAAGCATTGGAATAAATTGCTTAGGGAGGTTGTGGAATCTCCATCATTGGAGATTTTTAAGAGCAAGTTAGACAAACACCTGTCAGGAATGCTCTAGATAATATAGTCCTGCCTTAAGTGCAGGGGACTGGACTAGATGGCCTTTCAAGGTCCCTTCCAGTTCTATGATTCTACGATGGAAGTCAAAGTCTGTGATGTGGCTGACAAATCTAGGAAGCGCAACTTTGCTGGTTTGGATATGTACAAAGAATGAATGAAGAGGAGAGTGAAGATAGCATGGCAGGAGAGGGTGGTAAGAAAGAGACCATGAGGAAAGCTGAGGAAGCAATGGATGGATTGTATCAAAGAAGTTGATAAGCAAGTGGACATTAGTGCCAGCTAGGGCAGGTGAAAATAGCAGAAGCACAATGACCAGACCCCAGATAATGGGGTAAGACACAAGTGGAGGAGAAAATAGGAAAATGGACAAAAAGGTGAGGTCTAGACAGAAACGTAGTATGGGGAGAATGGGATGAGACAAAAACTCATTCCTCTCCGGCTTCAGCTGCACTTTCAATCCATCCTGGACCATGCCTTCCAAATGAAGCTCTTCTTTCAGGACTATAAGGAGAGGAGATCATGCACTGATGCAGCATGTTGATGGTCAGCTAGACTGGTCCAAATTTACTGGAAAACTGTAGAAAATCAACAACGGAGACCAGTGCATGGTTTCTGAACATCTTTGGAAGCCAGTAAAGCTTTGCCTCTGGTATAGATCCTTAGGAGGACATGACTCACAACGTATCATCCAAACAGATGCTCTAGGCTGCAACTGGCATTGACTCCATTTCAGATACATCTGAATAATGGGCCTGAAGAGGCTTGTGGCTGAGACAAACACACTAGAGACCATGTCCTCAATTGGAAAAGAAAAGGACCAAAAATAAATGGTTAGCATTTTGGTTTTGTTGCAAAAGCAAGTCTCAGGAAAGTGTCTCTGATTCGGAGAATGAATTTCTACCCTAATGCAGTGGCCTGATCGTGAGAGGTGCTGAGCACCTGCATCTCCCAGTGACTTAAAAGGGGACTTGTGCTGATAATCTGCATTCTTGGGTTTAGGCCCTAACAAAGCAACTGTGATGGAGGGAGGGGTTTAAAATAAATAGCAGGGAGAGGAAGGGAGAATTCTTGCTCTAAGGTTCTAGCAGCGAACTTGAC
Organism: Terrapene triunguis; assembly: GCF_002925995.2. Lineage (NCBI taxonomy): Eukaryota > Metazoa > Chordata > Testudines > Emydidae > Terrapene > Terrapene triunguis. Next base: position 79,565,728 of record NW_020664409.1, read on the forward strand.
ACAATTACATCCATTTTGTTTGACTGTAGCTTTGACCAGATGTACAGAAATTATGTTCTGATCTCTTGTAACTGTGTGTAGGGAAGAGTTAGCTTTTTATTTCAATCTGCTGGGAAGAATAAAGGGGTAGTATGATCAAATGACATGGGCACTGGGCCTGAGGCACTGGCTTCTGTTCCTGGCTCTGCCATTGACACACTGTTACCTGGGGCAAGTTTCTTAACCTCTGTGCTACAGTTTCCCCAGAACTCACGTGAGGATGACAATGGGTACCCAATGTTGTAAAGAACTTTAAGATCTACAAATGGAAATTTATCATGTAAGTACTAGGTGTTATTTATTAATAATCATTTAATAACACTTTAACTACAAGTAAAACAGAACAAATATTTGTCAATATAATGTTACTTAAGCCAAAGATTTTTGTTTGTTTGTTTGCTTGTTTTTTTTAACGTCCAATCTGTCTGCCTACGTAAAGTTAAAGAGCCAGTGATTCAGGCAGTGCCTTCAGTGCTACATGGACATTTGCATTTGAATAAACCAACTAGGCTGGGGAAAAAGGTCTCTTTGGCAGAAGGAGACAGTCTGTTTGTGACATGCAGATGGGCTGGTCCCTGAATTCTGTGCTGGTTCTTTGTACTGCAACAAACCAAGTATTTCATGCTGCAGCTGTCAGTACTGCTGGTATCACCATGTGTTAGTGCACTGATAATACTCTAGGAAAAGGAATAGCTACTGTCAAGAAAGCAGTAGATCTCATCCAAGTGGGGGGAGAAGGGAGTGCTGGTGCCAGACTAGTGACAGGGCTCATGCAATGTGTGGTTAAGAATAAAACACGTTGCACTTTCGTATATCTGACTTGACTGTCACTTTCACTACTTATTGTGTCACTACCAAATCCCAGAAACGTCCTCAGGTCTGAGCTTTTCAAGGAAAGTCCTGCCCAGAGAAATGAAAGGCATAATAGTCACTTTAGAAGGCAAGACCCACTTCTGTAATGAATGTATCTGGGTGGGGGAATTGAGAAGTTAACCCTTGCTGTGGAAGTCAGGGATTGGAGTTGTTCACATTATAGTCATTGTGATAAATACAATATTGTTATTTTACAGAATGTTCATCACATCGAGTATTACACAATGCTTTACGCTCATAAGCTAGAGACAGAAGATATATTCTAATGCAAGATTTAAAGCGATCTACTGGCTGGCTCTTGAGGGAATAGGCACTAAGTCGGTCAGATGGAATATACCAGTAAAGCTGTGACCCCTAGTGGAGAGTGATAGTGGGACACTAAGAGGAGGCTAATGCTGGAAGAGGGGAGTAAGCTGGTAAAAAGTGATGAGGTAGCACCAACAGACAACCCTTCCTGGTTTGTCTGTTTCATTAAAGAAGTATTTGATTAGCCCATGTGCTGTCCTATCAAGCCTGTAAGATCAGATTGAACAAGTCCATAGACATAACTGTTTGAGCTGTGTAGGAAATGATACATCCCATTTTCACCCATTACACATACAACAGAAGTGTTAATGTAGAATGTTATTCTGATGGAGCCTCTGGTTTTCTCATATCTGGGTTTGGGATGATGGTGACTGATTTCTGTCATCCTTTCCTGAAAGGGTAAAACAGGTATTTTACATGTACTGCCATCTCAAAACAGGTATGTGCAGAACTGAATGCAGAGAGAAGACCTATTAGATAACTTAGTCTATCCCCTGCCAATGCAGGATTATATTACAAATAATCAGACTGGTTTAAGTATCTTGTCCCCATCACTATAGTATTGAGTGCCTGCCAGCTACTTAAAAGAAAATGTAACAATCTCTCCTTCTCCATTTTCAACATGTAGGAGAAACTGCTTGGTTAGGTCTTGTGTGGGTGCAAAGACTTTAGTGAAGGAAAGCCAAGTCTAAGGGATGAGCTTTGCATTTAGTTCTGAGAAGGCTGATAACTGTGGTTATTCTTACCTGTTGCAGAAGCGAGTTCCATAGTTTCTGTCTACCTCTTGTGGAGGTTTTGTCTCCCACGTTGACAAACCTCTCAGTTATTGGTCATAAATTTGATCCAGTGAAACCAAGGTGTCACGGGAGATCACTGTGCTGGAGAGAAAGGTAGTGGCTCAGGTAACTAGATCAATTCACACGAAGAGCTTTAAATATCAGGATAGAGATGCTGAACTGGACTCTCTTATTAGGGGAGGCAGAACACTGGGGGGGAGTTCTAGGAGACATGTGACAAGCAGACAGGCTGCTATGTGTAGTACCATTTAGACTTTTTCAGGGTTTATGGCTTCTTTCCTAGGCATGAGTTGCAATAACAAAGCCTGGAGGTCACATACATGTGGCCACAGTTATCTATGGATGGGGCTTTATTTTCTGGCCAGACACAGTTTCATAGGTTCCAAGGACGAAGGCACCATTGTGATCTGACCTCCTGTATAACATAGGCCATAGAAGTTCCCCAAAATAATGTGTAGATCATATCTTTTAGAAAAACACATCATCTGGATTGAAAAATAGCCTGTGACTGAGAATCCACCATAACATGTGGTAAATTGTTCCAATTACACTGGTCTACAATTTTTGAGAAGTCGTCTGCTTCAGAGATAAAATGTGCTATTTATTATGTATTTTGATGTGCTGAATTCAAATATGACAATTAAAACAACTGATTGGCTACTGTTTCTAAGGCTTGGTCTACACTTACCCCCAATTCGAACTAAGGTACGCAACTTCAGCTACGTGAATAACGTAGCTGAAGTTCGAAGTACCTTAGTTCGAACTTACCTCGGTCCACACGCGGCAGGCAGGCTCCCCCGTCGACTCCGCGGTACTCCTCTCGTCTAGCTGGAGTACCACAGTCGACGGCAATCACTTCCTGGTTCGACTTATCGCGTCCAGACAAGACGCGATAAGTCGAACCCAGAACTTCGATTTCCAGCCGCCGAACTAACGGCTGGGTATAGACGTACCCTAAGATATTTAAGTCTTTACATTTTATGTCTATGTATATTGTGTAGATAGTAGAGTTTTAATCATAAATTGTAAACCTAGGTCTTTTCATGTGTTTATGGTTGCTTTACATGATAATATTTCACCTGTCCTGTTTATGTAACACTTTAAAAATCAGCAAAAGGGTTATATAAATAAAATTTATTATGAAACAAAAGGCAAAAAACTATTATGTACATAGTTTAGTCCTATTCAGTGTCTACTCGGCGCTTCTTGGCTTGTCTCTTGTATTCATTAAATGGAGCATCTCTTGTCACTGTCCAGCAATAGCCTGCAAGCATTGATGGGCTCCATTTGCCCTGATAGCGTTTCTCCATTGTTGCAATGTCCTGGTGAAATCGCTCACCGTTCTCGTTGCTCACTGCTCCGCAGCTCGGTGGAAAAAAATCTAGATGAGAGTGCAAAAAATGTATCTTTAGTGACATGTTGCAACCAAGGCTTTTGTATGCCTTGAGGAGGTTTTCCACCAACAACCTGTAGTTCTCTGCCTTGTTGTTTCCGAGAAAATTTATTGCCACTAACTGGAAGGCTTTCCATGCCGTCTTTTCCTTGCCACGCAGTGCATGGTAAAATGCATCATCTCGAAGAAGTTCACGGATCTGAGGACCAACAAAGACACCTTCCTTTATCTTAGCTTCACTTAACCTTGGAAATTTTCCACGGAGGTACTTGAAAGCTGCTTGTGTTTTGTCAATGGCCTTGACAAAGTTCTTCATCAGACCCAGCTTGATGTGTAAGGGTGGTAACAAAATCTTCCTTGATTCAACAAGTGGTGGATGCTGAACACTTTTCCTCCCAGGCTCCAATGACTGTCGGAGTGGCCAATCTTTCTTGATGTAGTGGGAATCTCTTGCACGACTATCCCATTTGCAGAGAAAACAGCTGTACTTTGTGTATCCAGTCTGCAGACCAAGCAAGAGAGCAACAACCTTCAAATCGCCACAAAGCTGCCACTGATGTTGGTCATAATTTATGCACCTCAAAAGTTGTTTCATGTTGTCATAGATTTCCTTCATATAGACTGCATGACCAACTGGAATTGATGGGAAAACATTGCCATTATGCAGTAAAACAGCTTTAAGACTCGTCTTCGATGAATCAATGAACAGTCTCCACTCATCTGGATCGTGAACGATGTTGAGGGCTGCCATCACACCATGGACGTAGTTGCAGGCTACAAGATCACCTTCCATAAGAAGAATGGGACAAGATCCTTTAGACGGTCACGGAACATGGAAACCCTAACATCACCCGCCAGGAGATTCCACTGCTGTAGTCTGGAGCCCAACTGCTCTGCCTTACTCTTGGGTAGTTCCAAATCCCTGACAAGGTCATTCAGTTCACCTTGTGTTATGAGGTGTGGTTCAGAGGAGGAGGATGGGAGAAAATGTGGGTCCTGTGACACTGATGGTTCAGGACCAGAAGTTTCATCCTCTTCCTCGTCTGACTCAAGTGAGAATGATTCTGGTGCATCAGGAACCGGCAGTCCTTCTCCGTGGGGTACTGGGCGTTTAGCTGATGGAATGTTTGGATAATGCACAGTCCACTTTTTCTTCTTTGACACACCTTTCCCAACTGGAGGCACCATGCAGAAGTAACAATTGCTGGTATGATCTGTTGGCTCTCTCCAAATCATTGGCACTGCAAAAGGCATAGATTTCCTTTTCCTGTTCAACCACTGGCGAAGATTTGTTGCACAAGTGTTGCAGCATGTGTGGGGCCCACCTCTTGTCCTGATCTCGTTTTGCAGCCAAAATAAAGGTGATAGGCTTTCTTAACCATAGTGGTTATACTGCGCTTTTGTGATGCAAAAGTCACTTCACCACAAACATAGCAGAAGTTATCTGCACTGTTCACACAAGTACGAGGCATCTCTGCTCACTTTGGCTAAACAGAAATGTGTCTCTTTGCAAAATCAAACACTGACAAATAAGAGAGCACGACACTGTATGATTTCTAGAGCTGATATAGGACAATTTGTTCAGCAGAGAGATGTAAGCTTCGTTATGATTGCATCATCCATGACTTCTAGGAATAACATGATGCAATTCATATAATGTATGATGCAATACCAGCTTCAAATTGCATCATTCATTGTTTTGCCTAAAAAGCAAGTACTGTCCAAACCCAGTCATAGATTTATTCATAGATCCAGTCAAAGATATATTTTAGTCATTTCTGGTTTAAATTGAGATCCCTTCCCTTTATAACTCACTTATCCTCCGCCATTCCCAAGTCAAGGGTCGTATATACTGACCCAATAGCATATCTTGAAAACTAGAGCCAATCAACAATTTTAAGCGTCATTTTCGTTCTCAGTGACCCAGAATTAGTAAAGTTTGACTACATTTATTTCAGAAGCATTTTGGCTGTAGAGCAGTGTTATTAATTACCCTCCCTGTTAAAAATATATGCCTTATTTCCAGTCTGAATTTGTCTAGCTTCTTGCTAGATTGAATATCTTATTAAATTTGTTTCTCTCATATGTACCTATAGCGGTGATCAAGTCACCCCTTCATCCTTTTTTAATGTTAAATAGTTTGAACTCCTTGAGTCTGTCACTATAAAGCATGCTTTCTAATCCTTTAATCATTCTCATGGCTCTTCTCTGAACTCTGTCAATCCCCCCTCCCCTCATCCTTCTTGAATTGTGGTCACCAGGACTGGACACAGTATTTTAGCAGTGGTTGCACTAGTGTCAAATTCAGAGGTAAACTATCCTCTCTACTCCTACTCAAGATTTCAGTTTATGCATCCAAGGATCGCATTAGCCCTTTGGGCGTCTGGGTTGCATTGTGAGCTCATGTTCATCTGATGATCAACCCCAATGCCTAAATCTTTTTCAAAGTCACTGTTTCCTAGGATAGAGTCCCCCATCCTACAAGTATGGCTTACATTCTTTGTTCCTAGAGGTATACATTTACACTTAGTAAACTGAGTGCAAGCAAACAGTATGTATTTTAATGTAACCAAGTGATCCAGATCACTCTGTATTAGTGACCAGTCCTCTTCATTATTTACCACTTCCCCCAATTTTTGTGTAATCTGCAAACTTGCTTAGTGATGATTTTGTTTTCTTCCAAGCCACTGAATGAAATGTTAAACAGCATAGGGTCAAGAACTGATCTATGTGGGATCCTGCTAGAACCACACTGGCTTGATGGTGATTCCCTGTTTACAATTACATTTTCAGACCTCGATGGGTGTTTTCTGCATCATAGCTATTTGTGCCCTCGGTAGAATTGAGGGCCTTGTTGGGAGGCGATTGGCTACAAACAGCAGGTGCCCTCAGTAGGCAGAGGATGTACAGTAAACTTGTAATATGAATATGCTAGCAGACCTTTAAAATGTCACATTTTTCAGAGACAGTGAAAGCTAGCAAAGAATTGAGGTCTAAATCTTTGGCTAGTGTATTTTTAATAACACAAACGTGAATTAATCTTCCAAATATGACTTCTGTATAACTTTTATATGATAGGAAATGTCTTCTCATTCTAAATCTCAAGGTTAAGAAAATAGGACCTACTCAGCCATTCAACAATGTGGACTTTTTTTTTTTTTTTTTTAATTAGTGTCAATTTCCAGACTTTGGAATGGCTGCAGTAACAGAAATTCATCTGTTAGTGCTGTTACTGTCTTACAGCAAGTTTCCCTTCTGTCAGCTAGCTCTTACTGTCAAGCATAATTGGCTTTGTTCTACAGCAATTGGCTGGATAATCCTATTAAAACACCTAACTCAGATTAGACTATACAGAGGGCAAGGAGATTAAAATGTAATGTGAAAAATGTGGCTTTGTTTAGCTTGAAGGTTACGGTATTGTTTAATATTGGGTTCTATATTCTACTCAGCCTGTGACCACTTCCACAGGAGCTAGTTTTGCAACAAAGTCAAGCCCTCCTCCTCTTCAGAATAGATAGGTCCTTTTGCCCACAGGTAATTTTCTCATGCCAGCCATTCTTCCACTGGAGGACCCAATACTATTGTATTATACAAAGAGGCTACGGGGTAGCTGTACTACGATCCAAACACCAATTTGCTTATGAAGTAGTAGTATTGCCAATCTCAACCATTCAAAGATCATGAGTCAGATGTAATTTAAAAAAAAAAATCATAATTTTAAAAATAGGGGGGTTTACTTGCCTTCTGGTTCTGAGCCTTCAGCATACATTCCAGTTCACGTTCTCATGCTTTTCTCTGCAACCATGAGATCTAAAAACTTACTTAAAAATAAAAAGCTGATCCATATCACTTCTCTCCAGGAGATTGGGGGCAGGGGGAAGCAACACATAAGGAGGAAGGGTAGTGTAGATACCAGTCTAATAGGTGATACTGGCGGTAGAATGTCTGGGCCTAATTGGGTAAAGAATGTGAGCAAAGCCAAACAGCAAAAATTAAGATGTTTGTACACCAATGCGAGGAGCCTAGGTAACAAAATGGAGGAACTAGAGTTACTGGTGCCGGAAGTGAAACCAGATATTATAGGGATAACAGAAACATGGTGGAATAGTAGTCATGACTGGAGTACAAGTATTGAAGGGTATGTGTTGTTTAGGAAAGACAGAAATAAAGGTAAAGGTGGTGGAGTAGCAGTGTATATCAACGATGAGGTAGACTGTAAAGAAATAAGTGATGGAATGGATAAGACAGAGTCTGGGCAAAAATCACATTGGGGAAGAAAGCTACTAGAGCCTCCCTTGGGATATTACTTGCGGTGTGCTATAGACCACCGGGATCTGATTTGGATATGGATAGAGACCTCTTTAATGTTTTTAATAAAGTCTGCCATGATCACACAAGTCCCATTAGTATTTACTTCAACTTCCTAGATATAGACTGGAGGACGAGTGCTAGTAATACTAATAGGGCTCAGATTTTCCTGGATGCAATAGCTGATGGATTCCTTCACCAAGCAGTTGCTGAACCAACAAGAGGGGATGCTATTTTAGATTTGGTTTTGGTGAGTAGTGAAGACCTCATAGAAGAAATGGTTGTAGGGGACAACCTTGGTTCGAGCGATCATGAGCTAATTCAGTTCAAACTAAATGGAAGGATAAACAAAAATACATCTGTGACTAGGGTTTTTGATTTCAAAAGGGCTAACTTAAAAAAAATAAGGAAATTAGTCAAAATTGCAGAAACTATCAGAAGCTTGCATCCCAAGAAAGGGGGAAAAAATTCATAGGCACGAGTTGTAGACCAAACTGGATGAGTAAGCACCTCAGCGAGGTGATTAAGAAAAAACAGAAAGCCTACAAGAAGTGGAAGATGGGAGGGATCAGCAAAGAAAGCTACCTTATTGAGGTCAGAACATGTAGGGATAAAGTGAGAAAGGCCAAAAGCCATGTAGAGTTGGACCTTGCAAAGGGAATTAAAACCAATAGTAAAAGGCTCTATAGCCATATAAATAAGAAGAAAACAAAGAAAGAAGAAGTGGGACCACTAAACACTGAGGATGGAGGGAGGTTAAGGATAATCTAGGCATGGTCCAATATCTAAACAAATACTTTGCCTCAGTCTTTAATGAGGCTAATGAGGAGCTTAGGGATAATGGCAGAATGACAAATGGGAATGAGGATATGGAGGTAGATATTACCACAGCCACGGTAGAAGCCAAACTTGAACAGCTTAATGGGACTAAATCGGTGGGCCCAGATAATTTTCATCCAAGAATATTAAAGGAACTGGCACATGAAATTGCAAGCCCATTAGCAAGAATTTTTAATGAATCTGTAAACTCGGGGGTTGTACCGTATGACTGGAGCATTGTTAACATAGTTCCTATTTTTAAGAAAGGGGGGGAAAAAAGTGATCCGGGTGATCCAGGCCTGTTAGTTTGACATCTGTAGTATGCAAGGTCTTGGAAAAAAATTTGAAGGAGAAAGTAGTTAAGGACATTGAGGTCAATGGCAATTGGGACAAAATACAACATGGTTTTACAAAAGGTAGATCATGCCAAACCAACCTGATCTCCTTCTTTGAGAAGGTGGTAAATTCTTTTTAGACAAAGGAAATGCAGTGGATCTAATTTACCTCTATTTCAGTAAGGCATTTGATACGGTTCCACATGGGGAATTATTAGTTAAATTGGAAAAGATGGGGCTCAATATGAAAATTGAAAGGTGGATAAGGAACTGGTTAAAGGTGAGACTACAATGGGTCATACTGAAAGGTGAACTGTCAGGCTGGAATGAGGTTACTAGTGGAGTTCCTCGGGGATCGGTTTTGGGACCAATCTTATTTAATCTTTTTATTACTGACCTTGGCACAAAAAGTGGGAGTGTGCTAATAGTTTGCAGATGAAACAAAGCTGGGAGGTATTGTCAATACAGAGAAGGACCAGGATATCATACAGGAAGAGCTGGATGATCTTGTAAACTGGAGTAATAGTAATAGGATGAAATTTAATAGTGAAAAGTGCAAGGTCATGCATTTAGGGATTAATAAGAATTTTTGTTATAAACTGGGGACTCATCAGTTGGAAGTAACAGAGGAGGAGAAGGACCTCGGAGTATTGGTTGATCACAGGATGACTATGAGCTGCCAATGTGATATGGCCGTGAAAAAAGCTAATGCTGTCTTGGGGTGCTTCAGGAGAGGTATTTCCAGTAGAGATAAGGTGTTAGTACCGTTGTACAAGGCACTGGTGAGACCACATCTGGAATACTGTGTGCAGTTCTGGTCTCCCTATTTAAGAAGGATGAATTCAAACTGGAACAGGTACAGAGAAGGGCTACTAGGATGATCTGAGGAATGGAAAACCTGTCTTATGAAAGGGGACTCCAAGAGCTTGGCTTCTTTAGCCTAACCAAAAGAAGGCTGAGGGGAGATATGATTGCTCTCTCGAAATATATCAGAGGGATAAATACCAGGGAAGGAGAGGAATTATTTAAGCTCTGTACCAATGTGGACACAAGAACAAATGGATATAAACTGGCCATCAGGAAGTTTAGACTTGAAATTAGATGAAGGTTTCTAACCATCAGAGGAGTGAAGTTCTGGAACAGCCTTCCAAGGGGAACAATGGGGGCAAAAGACATATCTGGCTTCAAGACTAAGCTTGATAAGTTTATGGAGGGGATGGTATGATGGGATAGCCTAATTTTGGCAATTAATTGATCTTTGAATATGCCCAATGGCTTGTGATGGGATGTTAGATGGGGCGGGATCTGAGTTACTACAGAGAATTCTTTCCTGGGTGTCTGGTTGGTGAGTCTTGCCCACATGCTCAGGGTTTAGCTGATCACCATATTTGGGATCGGGAAGGAATTTTTCGCCTTGCTCTGCAGCGTGGGGCACGGGTCACTTGCTGGAGGATTCTCTGCACCTTGAAGTCTTTAAACCATGATTTGAGGACTTCAATAGCTCAGACATAGGTTAGGGGTTTATTACAGGAGTGGGTGGGTGATATACTGTGCCCTGCATTGTGCAGGTCAGACTAGACTATCATAATGGTCCCATCTGACCTTAAAATCTTTGACTCTATAATACTGCAGTAGTAAATGGTATGCCTGCATGACCACCATCTTTTTAAGAAGGGTTTTAATAAAAAATGGGTTTATAGCTAATTGCATTTTACCATGGAAACTCTCAGGATGCAGATTCTAGTTGGCTTCAGGTAGGAAAGGAGATGATCTAAAGCAGGGGTTCTCAAACTGGGGGTTGCAAGGTTATTACATGGGAGGTCGCGAGCTGTCTGCCTCCACTCCAAACACTGCTTTGCATCCAGCGTTTCTAATGGTGTTAAATATATTAAAAAGTGTTTTTTAATTTATAAGCACTCAGAGGCTTGCTATGTGAAAGGGGTCACAAGTAGAAAAGTTTGAAAACTACTGATCTAAAGTAATAAGTTTAGGCTATTATTTGTGTGAACTGAAGGGCTGAATACTTAAAAGGCTTGGTTGTTCACCACAGGCAGGAATGGATTAAGACTATCAAGTGCCATTGGCATGCCACAGCTTGCCCCCCACCCTGTCCAGCACCTGAAGTGACTGTGGGCCTACCTTCCTTCCCAGAGAGGTGGCAGCAGGTACCCTGATCTACTCCATGAGCAACAAAAGTCAGGGTCTACCATTTCTGGGTCCCATCTCCCTTGCAGGGATGACAGTATCTTCTCGGGTAAGTACTAGGGCCTTACTCTTATTTATCTTAAGAACTGATGTAGGGGAGCCTCTTTCACTCACCTCCTGCCACACAGTGAGGGCCGTTTGAGGGTGCTGGTGGTAGGGCCTGTTAAGCAGCAGTAGATCTTGGGCTTTATAGTTTAATAGTTTTGTGAACATAGGTATGGTGTAACACTGAGCCTGTTTGGGACATACATGATTATTCCAGTGTACTTGAAACAGCGCTTGAATATTATCATGGAAATTAATGGTTTAAAATCCCCACTGTATTCATACCAAGGTCCACAAGAGTAGTTTTCTGAGCCACTGAGCAAGAAGTTGTAGATGTGTATTCAGCATGACAAAGCTACATTACAGTTCAATTACTATATAGAAATCATTCAGGTTTATATTTTAACGTTTGAATTGAGATTACAATATTGTAAACAAATGATGGTAACAATTTTTAGCATCAAATTGAAATACATACTGGGTTCAAACTTAATTTTTTTTATGGCAAACTGTCTTCATATACAATAGATATGTCTGAAGTGACCACCATAACATTTACAAAGGAATTTGCAACTGAGCTGTAAGTTCAACATAAAACAATTCTCCTTAAGGCTCCACAGCAGAATTTTTCAACATGATCTCAGATAACCCTAGCTGATGTTTTATATTTGTTTAGGGTTTCAGCCAAACCTGCCATTGGAGGACTAGAGTACATGGACTCTTTCAAACCTAGAGAAATTTGGTCTGATGGCTAGATTTTCCATAAGAAACTAACTCCCAATGTATTAACCCCCATAAATAATTCTTATAACATGACCATCTTCAGTCTATCCCTTCAAAAGACAGGAACAATTCATTAACTCAAAAAGCACAAGACAGTTAAGCCCAGAGGTGCAAAGGTATTTAAGCACCTAACAGCCACTGATTTCAATGGTACTTAGGCCCAAATCCTCAGAAGTATTTAGGTATCTTAGTGCTTCCCTTAAGGCTGGCCTACACTATTCTATCAATTGAGAAACAGCATGGTACAATTCCCTACTGTGAATGTAATTACAGATCTAGAACTGTGTGTAGGCAAGCCCTTGGCGCTGGAAGTCCAAGGTGAAAGGATCATTCCATGATAAACTCACTTTCTTTCCACCTTTAAAGGTATAAAATATTATGTATTCTTAGCCTTTCTGAACTGCAAACTTGGATTTCCTGCCAGTTAGCACTAATGTTAAATGCATGTGTACATGTCAGGTGGAAATTTCACAACTCCGGGTAAGGAGCTAAAAAAATAATCTCCATTTTCTAATTAATCCTTTTGATTCAGGGATCCAGGATTTAATAGGATTGTGAAATACTCATGGCTGACTAACAGTTTCAGATTAGCAAGAAAAATAAGTTAAAATGAAAAAGGGGAGGACGGGAGAAAAGAATCAAGATGCTTTAATAACAGAACAAGTAATTCCACTAACAGCTTCAGTTAAGATTAGTTGGCATATATAGTTGGTGTGCTTTGCTGTTACTTAAATACACAAAGTACAGTGCAAAAGAGCATCAAGGTTTCTGAAGACATGTAGCCCTTCTATTACAAAGACTTAATGCTGTACAGGACTAGTTGAAGGTTTTCTATAAAGCTGGTTCAAAAAAAGGGACCTGACATTTCTATTTAACATTCAGTACAGCTGTAATCTACATGGGTTCTACATGCATTCTAGCTACAGCTACCTCTCCTAGGTACTGCTATTCACTACTGTTGTCTTGAAGGTTTGCTATTTTTGGTGTTAGAAATGTTAATATAATTTAGTTTATGTTGAAGCAACATCACAAACTGCATTTCAGCTTTCCAGGAACTTATCTGAACTTCCCTTCACACTAGTTCACCAAACTTAAATTAATTATTCATTAATGTTCTGCCAACCTAAACCTGAAATAGGCTGGAAGAAAAAAAAAAATCCTTTCAAAACAATCTACATATCCATTTCACTGCTATCTAGTCCCTCTCACAAAGAGAGCCTGGGAAAAAAAAAATCTACACAAAGTTTTATTGCAATCATACACGGGTTACGTCAAGGGTCAAATACAACAAATACTATGATGCAATTTTACATTTATTGAACTACAGTTCAAAGCACAAATTTACACACTAAATACACTGAACATCTCTAATGAAGTCACACTAGTCTCCCACTGACATTTGATATATCTGGGTGAAAGACAATAACTTTACAAGACTTTCTAACAGGAATCCTTTGTATAAAAACTGTGTACTTGTATGTAAACTGTTTAACTGAGAACCCAAGTGATGGGTTTCCATCTCGACTAAGTCATCCATTTTGTTGCATATTTTATTTAAACGCTCAGGGGTTGAACGAACTGGCAAGTTTAAATCTGGACATTATTATTTAACCCTCCCACCCCCAGTGAATTGTAGTTGTAGCTGGTTTTGCCTGGTCCCAATTGGCTATTACTAATTTTCAAGTTTTGAAGAGAACGAGTTGAATTCAAGATTGTTCCATTTTAATTCCACAGTGGAATGTTGACCAGACAAACTACAGGCTTGCAACTGCAAGTCTACATGAAGCGTTACTGCCTGTTTAAGCTGCAGTGGAAAAGCTGTCTTCTGGGCTCAGCTGAATGCAAGAAGGCACAAAGAAGAAGTTCTTCATCAATGTGTCTGAAGTAATTCCAGCATCTTGCATCTCATACCTACAGCAGAAAGTATAACAGAGGTATGTTCAGGAAGCATAGACCTGAGAGTTTAAAGTTCTCATGGCGGCTTAACATTGGAAACCAGCATTAAATTCAGTATTCAGTCGAACAAAAAAATTATTTGGCAGACTTAAGATTAAGTTCACCTTTTCCACTTTAGTAATACTCGCATTGAGGTATTTACTGGTGAATATATGTTACATAGGCTGTGCTTATCACAACACTTCCTTTTAACACATTGGACAGTTGCACAGAGACTCATCAGCCAGCAAAGCAATACCTACAACTGTATGCATTCTACTATTGTCTTAAATGAAAGACTCGTCTCCATCGCACCACAGGGTAGACTATGGGGCTGTGGACTGTAGAGCACTCCAAACCATTGTGCTCTAACTGCCCTGCATGGACACTGCTGGTGAGAATACCTAGTCCATGTTAATGTAGTCCAGTTTGAAAGGTGAAACAGTGTGGTAGCATTGTAAAAAAGAAAAATGAAGTAAGTTGATTTTTGAAATAAATCTTCCTATATCAATACCATGCATCCAACTGTAGGATTATGTTTAAATGTTTTCGGGGGGGAAAGCTGAGTGCAACTACCACTGCAAATATTGAGAACATCATCTTACCAGTCATTGAAAGACATCATGTAGTAAACTGGTGGCCTCTGAAAATCATTAAAGGCAGACTGTTGACCCAAGGTACCAGAACCCATATTATCAAAGATCAGCCAGTCTCCGACACTCAACTCAGGAAGAAGACAGTTTTCCACGATTTGATCAAGCTCATCACAGGATGGACCCCAAAGGCTGCTGGCAAACAGAGGCTCATCTTCCTTGTATTTCTACAAAAACAATCCAGTCAAGTCAGGCTTTAGTTTAAGGCAAAAGAAAGTTTTACAGACACATTAAAAAAGTAATATAAATGTTCTTATATCTGAAAAATTCCTCTCTTCTAGGGGAAAAGTCCACAGATCCATTACAATAGGTCTCACACCTGCTTGCAGTTTCTTGGGGCAGAAAAGCCTTGTCAATCAGGCAGTCTGGGAGTGGCCATACCCCTAAAGACCTAGCCAGTTCAAGATACTTCCAAAGATGTTTTGTAGTGCAAAGTCCTCTAAAGGTTAATTCACAGGTTAACAGATAAGAATTCATAAACATTTTCTGCTGCAGAGCAACTTGAAATTCCACCCCAAATATATTATGCCCCCAACTTCAAATTCCACCCCAAGGAAATATATAGTGTGTCCCCCCCAAAATGGAGGCGAATGTGATGGTTTAAGCCTACCTCAGACCACAGTCCTTGTGCTGGGTTGGATCTGTGGACTTTTACTACTGGAAGAAAGGAAACTTTTGAGAAAAGATAAGGTAAGTTTTCGTATTTTTCACAGGGAAAGTCCACAGAGCCATTACAACAGGGTGTCTAAAAGCAGTGCATTTCCATGAAGGGAAAACAGGAACAATGAGAAGACAGGGAGATGAGTGACTCTGAATGAATGAGCACCAGTTATTGTTGGTGGGAGGCATGCTTTGCCTGTTCCATGCAGGCCAATAACGTAACACGACACACAGACCAGGCCCTTGAAGATGCCCTGTTTGTAAAAATACTTTTTCAGGGCTAAAGAGGTAGTGTTAACACATCTGAATATCCTATTTTAATTGATACCTCTCACATAATGTAGTTAAGATTTAATTTTCTGGGCTTGGGTACAGAATTTTGTCCTTGGGAGCAGATTCTTTTTATAGAGGAGACATAGCTGAGTGGGGTTGCCACCTGAATTATACATGAGACCCAGGATTTCCCATGACAGCGTGGGGGTCACCATGGCTCACTTCTGCCTTGTTTGTTTGTCCTGGAGAGTGTTGTGATCAGAAACAGAAAGTCAGGCTTTTGGCCTTGGAAGAAAGGTGCATAATCATGGCTGCAGCCTATTAATTTATTCATCAGAAAGGAGACTCGTCTTTGCTGGGTTCTGCCTGCAGATATGTCCATTAACACACTGGTGACTCAGGGCTGACTCCACTCAAAGACCTTAGGCTGTAGCCTCCACTTTCCTGGATTTTTCCTTTACTTTAATCAGGTGCTATATTTATTTATTCATTCTATATGTAGTGCTTGAATATACAGAAGATTTTTTTTGCTCTTTTCAAAATATGCAGCCAGGAACAGCAAAGATTAGATGCTCATCCAGGCTGAGGATCTGGTACCTTTGTCCTTGTTTAAAGCTATTGCTGAAGTGTTGTAAGGGATCACCGCTACACTTTGGCTGATCAGGACAGCTCTTAAGGCCTAATTATTTTGATCCACTTGATACTGTGTTGGAAGTCTGTTCTTGCATTAACTTTGGATGAAATTTGTTCCCTGAATGAGGTTTCCTGCTCTTGAAGCTGGTATAGGTTTTCTCCACCAATCTCCTCATTGCAACATACCCTTTCTTCCAAGTACCCCGGCAATGGCACAAAAAGGACAGTCCTACATGCTCAAGAAATTTATGGAGAAAAACCATGTGGAGTCTCTCAACAGTATGTTGTTCCTAGAGAGACTTCTGTTCTTATCCAAGACATCAGAGCCCTGTTAGATGTGACTGGAGAACGAAGAACACTGTGCTTTCTGACCACTGGCTTGGAGTGGAGGTTGATAGCTATAACTATTCCCAGAAGTAATAGCGCCATCATTTAGATGTTTGTGATGTTGACAGGAAAGAATCTGGACTGTATGGTGACTCTCTTGTGTGGGCATTTTCCAGGAACAGTGCTCTGATGAACAGGTCATCTGAGCACGTGTATACAAGAACCTTTTTCTGCTTGAGCAGAAACAATGTTAAAGCACTTTGGAGGACAGCCTCAGAAAGGCAGGTAGGCCAAAGAATAAAGGAGTATATGGGTAATGGTGAGTCTGTTGCACATGATGCTAATATCTCCTCCGGGAGGGTTGCATAATAATGTGTAGATAGGTGTTCTTCAGATCAATTAATGATGAAAAGCTGGTGCAGTGGTAGAACTTAGGGTCTCCATCCTGACCTGTGACTTTGGAGAAAATCCATTCAAGAACTTCCACTCTTTGGAACTTGGTCCTGGAAGCAGATGGAGTAGAAGTCTAAGCCTTCTTGTTCTCTGGGAGCCCAATTACCCCATTCTGAAGCAGACAATATACTGCAGTCTTTATATTCTGGTGTTTGTCAGCTTAAAAAAAAGGGGGGGGGAGCAGGAAGTTGGTAAGCTGGACTGGATTTATCTGCCTAAGATTCATTCTTCTGATGTAGCATTGATCCACCACTACAAATTTCTTTCTATATGCCCTCTATTTGGGAAACTACATCATATATTATCACCTTGTAATCATGTTTGCTTGAAAAAGGCAGAGCGTTTTCTTGCTGTATCATCTCTGTCTCTTGTGCCACTTTGTGTATCAATCAGCTAGCTGGGCATCCCTCCTATAAGTCTTAGCTGGATCAAAGAGTGCCAAGACCCAAAGAAGAGTCTGTTTCTCCTGTTGAGTTATCAGGGCTCCTTACATGATTAGTACGTTTTTTAAATTATTTTATGTAAGCAGGTTTCCATGACAGCTTTGTTTATAGTCACAAAAAGCGTGTGCTCCCTGTGCTACTCAGCAGTAACCAGTACCTGATTGGACTTCCATAGCCTCAGGCAGAGCTGGTGGTGTGACTAAGTTTAGCTCATTGCTCTTACTGTAAATCTCAGGCTGTTCTGATGTGAGAGGGTTAAGGAAATCTCTCAACCAGGCTGCTGGTCTGAAGGATCTTCTGTTCTTAATGACACAATGTTCAATAGGTAGTCTGGCCACGTATGCCTGGTTCTAGTCCAAGATGTGGAGGCACAAAAGGGTTGGGGGTTGTTTTTTAAATTATAGTGTTTATATAAACACTATCAATTTCTTTAACATGAGGACTGCATCAACGTTGGGAGTACAAATTATCACAAATTTGTTTGTGGATGAACTAATTCCCCTTCCCTCACACTCCCCATGTTTCCTTTTGTAGGGGCTTATCTGGAGGCATACAGAGTCCCCACCAAATACTCCTGAGAATGGTTTCTGATTACTCCTCAAAAGAAAAAAAAAACAAAAACTGAGTTCTTCCTGTATTGTGGTGACCTACAAGTAGAAGGAAGTCCCTGCACCTTTTTCTCCTCCTTTTTACTAGGAAAAATCAAGCCTTAGAAATTTCCTCTGTGGAGGAGTGACACCTGTGGCCAGAGTCCATAGTGTGCCTTTTATGTTCTTCTCAGATTTATAGGGAAGAAAAAGCAAGAGAAATTAACTCTAAGGGGTGGGGGGGGGCAGCTGCTGAGTATTGCCTATCCCTTGCTCTATAGGACAAAAGAAGAGTGGCCTCAGCAGCCTATGGTTAAGATTTTGTCACGGTTACTTTTAGTAAAAGTCAGACTGCTCACAGGCCATCAACAGAAATTCACAGAAGCTCATGACCTGTCCCTGACTTTTACGAAAAATAACTGACAAAATAGGGAGGGGTGGGTCCAGCACTCAGCGCAGGTCCGTGGCCCCCAAGGTGCTCAGAGATGTGGGGGTCTGTCCCCACCCCGCAGCGGTTGGGAGCTGCAGCCCCACCCCGCAGCGGTTGGGAGCTGTGGGGGCCCTTGCCAGCTCCAGCCCCTGGCTGAAGCAGAAAATGTCACAGAGGTCTCTGGAAGTCACAGATTCCATGACCTCTGTGACGTAATCTTAGCCTTACCTATGGTAATAGAATATCAACAAAGAGGGGATCAGGGGAAAGAACTGCACCTGCTGTGCTACAGAAATAACATTATTTTGAGATGAGCCCTTGAATGTTATAGAAGCTCCTTAAATCCCTGCCTGTGGAAGGAGCAGGGAAAATAATCACATGGCACAGCCCTTTTGTCTTACTAAATCCCCTAGTGGGCCCTGTAGTGCTACACAACAGTTAACACCGATGTTGTCTCACTGAATCCTAGGATGGGCAAGGCAGGCTTCCATAAGGGATGACTCCCACCTTGTTAAAGAGGGTGAAGTAAATTAGAAACAAGTAAGAGGCCCTTTACTGCTGCTTGTTCCTCCACGTCTGGGCTGTTCTCTACCTCAGCCCTCCAGGACTGGCAGTATGGGGCATAGCTGACCTGCAATGAGCAGGGTCCCATTAGTCAGGCAAGTAGTGCATGGCTGAGTGGCAAAACAAGCTGAGTTCAGCTGGCCAGGCAGTTCTGGCATAGCCGACTATGCTAAGTGGGGTCCAGTTAGCCCAGACATTTTTGTGCCCTTTTCCTCCAACTTCTCTATTCCTCTAATTGCCTTGAAGCTGTTCCACCAGAGCGGCATGTCCAGAAAGGTTACAATGGAAACTTCTGCAGCCAGCAACCCTGGTATAAAAACGGGGCGGGGGGAAAAGGTGTTTCAGCAAGCCTGCTGCAGAGCACAACTCCTCCCCCCACCTACACCCTTTCCAAGGCCAAATAAAAGCCCAGTAATACTTAGAATCCTTTTTGTTTGGTTGGTTGTTGCTCTGAGCAGGTCATCTGGTAAAGCCCTCCTGCAGCTGCTGGAGGCAGTTCAAACTGGCTAGAAGTGGCTGGGTCTTCAGGGTTGTGGCCACTTGCGCCTGTGATTGGGGCAGTACTGCTCCAAAGAAGCTGCAAACAGGAGTAAGATCCATTGTAATGGATCTGCAGAATTTCCCTGCAAAAGAATAATGCTTTGTAAATTCTGTAAGAATATGATATAGACTCACCTTGTGAACCTCTGGGATGGTATTAAATTTCTCAGACAATTTACTTGCAAAAGAACCATAAACACCATCGTTCATGTAGTACATAAAGATTGGCTCATCATCACTCCTGGTTTGCTCCACTGGAAGAAAAATGGTTACATATTTTTATAATAAACATTCAATTTGCAATCCTCTGTAACAGTTAATTCCCCCCCGACACCCAAGAGTACGTAAAACATGCACTGGGATAAGAAGTGTAATTATGAGACTACAATATCAATTCAAGCCTACCCCTAAAGGCTATGCTTAAGGACACATTTTGCATACTTAATATTCTAGTCATTACTGAAAACATCCAAAAATTCCATTTTTAGTACAAGAGGGACAATAGTAGCTCCAATGCATGTTCTTCCATCTTCCCCTAATTCAGCTTTAATTATATGCTGATAGGATGCCTGAAGATCATAAATGAGTCACATCTATTTACTAGTGAGGAAACAACCAGCAATGCCAAACAAACCCAGAAAACAGAAAATGAACAGAGGTGCAGATTAACCAGGCTTGGAAGGATTAGATTTTTATCAGTAAATGTCTTTTACTGTACACACACCAACTGATGAAAAAATATTTCCACCAATGATAACAAAGTGTACAGATAGGCAAAGAAAGAAAAGCGCTGCTTGAGAAATTTAGAGTTTGATTAACGATATTCATTTAATATATTTTGACATGTGATGTTGATAATTTGTTTTCACAGTTATAAAAAATTTGGACTTTTTGAAACTCAACATCTACTATAACAAAGTAAGTATTGTCTGACCACGCCGCATAATATCCCACAAATGTGAAAATTTAAATTATATATAAATGAAAAAAATATGCTTCAAAACAAACATCAGTATTATCAGTCAAAATTATTTTTAAAAAATCAACACTTAATTCTGTCAAGCCTAAGATTAACATAGGGACAGAACCTTAAAAAATAGACTGAGACTCAAGTATGAGCCAGTTACTGAATAGAAAAAAATATAAAAAAAAAGCATAATTCATGATCGACACATAAAATTGAGCTATGCTGACAAAAATGGAGACTTATTTGTACTGATTCACACATGTACAAAAAAAAAAAAGTTGCTTACTTCCAGAGGGAAGAAATTTATCATATTCAACAGCTTTCTTTGCAATGATGTTAACTGCTAGAGTAAATGCAGATGAAACATAGTAACATCCAGGCTCTGCAATCACATTAACACCGGATTCTTCAGGAAAGTAGACATCCAACAATGGACTGATGACATGATTAACCTAGGAAATTGAAGTCACAGCTAATGTTTAGATTGCTCATCTGATTTATTTTGAAGTTTTATTTACAGTTCTTGTGAAAGGTGCTTGATTGATAAATCAAGACACAGAAGTCCTCTGTCACAAATTCCCAACCAACAATTTACAGTGCTGGTGAGTTGGCCACAAGCTGATTTTTACTACCCATATTGGGCCTTTGCTGAATCAAGTCTCAGACACCACAGTTAAGATTTACAAAAATAAAATGGGTGTTACTTTTGGGATACTGATGCCATACCTAGGCACCTAATAATAATTGCTAGCTCTTATATAGTGCTTTTCATCAGTAGATCTCAAAGCACTTTACAAAGGAGTTAAGTATCATTATCTTCAGTCTCCAGTTAAGTCCAAGTCATCCAAATGACCGAATCACCCATTTAAGTAATTTCAAAGTGGTTGTAGTACAACAGATGTAAAATTATTTACGAATCCATGAAGTGCATCAGGGTTGCATTTAAAAAACAAAAACAAAACAGAGCAATTTGGTCAACTACAGTTTTGCATCTTGACAAATAAAGAAACAGATGGTATTCTCTGAATTTACCCAACATTAATCTGATTTTTAACTTCAATATTAATGCCATAGTCTTGCATGACTTGTCCACAGCTGCTTGATAAGGCAAACACGGACTAAGTAGGCAATTTTCAAAGTTCTATTAATGATTTTAGCTGTTTGAACCTATTCATTTCAGCAACCTAGGCTTTGGGAGTTTATCTTTAAGAGTACACAAAATACAGTGATCAGTCTAAATCGCCATTATTCACTAGTGACCAGGTCATGACACCAAACCAGAGATCAAATGAGGCTCTGTCTACACTTAAAATGCTTCAATGTAGACACTTACTACAGCAACAGGAGGGGTTCTGCCATAGCTGTAGGTAACCCACCTCCCTGAGAGGTGGAGCTAGGTCAATGGAAGAATTTCTCTGTTGACCTAGCACTGTCCTCACTAGGCTTTAGGTTGGCTTAACTGCGTCTCTCAGGGGCGTGGATTTTTAACATCCCTAAAAAAAATGTAGCTATGCCACTGTCACTCTTCAGTGTAGATGGTGTGCTCTCTGTCAGTGTGTTTCACTGTATACACATGAGGGAGGCTTGCTGGCATTCTTGGAGGTATTGCATTGTCCTTTGCTGCTGAGCAGTGTGCATTCCGGGATTTCTCACGGTGCATTGTGGGATGCAAAGCAGAAGCCAGATGTAAAGTAAAGCAACCTTAATTTGGCTCATTAAAGCAAATGTCCAGCTGATGCATTATGTCTTCAGTTCTAAACCAAAATACTGAAAATTCCAGCTGCAGCAGCAGGTCAGTATTCATCCACTATGAACACAGTAAAAAGAACTGCCTCCAGAAGAAAGGGCTAAAATCTTCATGGTAAGAAGCATGCAAATTTTAAAAATTACAAGGATAACTGAGGCTTTGGTTTGCTGTCAATTTAGAATGGTTACTGTTTCTCTCATCTGTAAATCCTTAGCACCTGAGGGACAATTTTGTGACTAATTTATGTAACATTGGTTGAATCAGAATTGAGAGACTAGCAGGACTTCATGGATCTGTACTAATTCTCTGCTAATGACTCCACAGTGCAATTGTGGCATATAATCCAGTCCATCCCCATGGTTTTAAATCTACTGTCAATCCAGGTTTTAACTATCAATATTAGCTGGAAACTGACATGTCAAAAACTCCAAACCGACAAATGAAAGGCAAGCTAGTTCTAACTTCCACTGAGTTGCATACCTCTTCCAGCTGAAGTTCTGAACCTGTGAAGCCCCCACCAATGTCCAACATGTTCATCTTAAAGCCAAATTCTTCCTAAAAGGAAGTATAGACAGGCCTTTAAGTATGCAGACAATAGAAATTAAAGTTTTTATTGACGAGCTCTCCAATCTCATTCAATATTGTATGCTCATGCTTTAAATGTGAAATTGTGACATCTTAAATACAGTAAAGAGTATTCCAGAGAACAATTCACTCCGGTTATACCTAGTATTATTCTACATTAAACATTACTGCAATATTAGTAAAGAGACTAAATAAATCAAGCAATTCTAAAGTAAAGCAACCTTAATTTGGCCTCTGAGTATGCAGTAGAAGAGTCTTTTCTCACAAAACTTGACAGTGCAATACACTGTTCAGCAAATACTTTACTACAATCTAGTGGAAAAGAATTACATGTTTTTAACGTTAGATGCACATAATATTATGTATAATATAAATGGCTGCATGGTGTGATAATGTAATGAAAGCCACTCTTGTAATGCATATGCACAAGGGGGCAGAGTTAAAACTGCTGTGGGAACTTCAACTGTCTTCCTTGTGTAATTAATCACATCAATAATTTTGCAATAATCACAGTAAGGTCATGATCTTGGATTTTGCTGAAGTCGAGCTTAAACTTTTCTTTCTCACTTAAAGTGAAGAGAAATATTTTCAATACAAAAATCTGTTTCCTTAACACAAGTAGTATACATTTATAGCCTAAAACAACAAATTAATTTACCAGTGTCAACAAGTCAGTTCCTTTTTGCCAAGAGGATCAGAGTTCTGTTCCTCCCCACCGCAAAACCCAATGACATAATTATATACGGCAACATAAGGAAGGCAGCCACATGCATTGTTCAGTTGGTAGTGATTTCATCTCATGCAGAGAAAACAAAACCTGTTCACTGGTCTTGGTAGATAAACATTTTAGTTTACTTTTACAATGTATTCTTAACTTAGAAAGCTAAGTTAAGAAAGCTTAACTTAGAAAGAATTTACAATAAATTCTTAACTGTATTCTGCTCGAGTTGAGATCTTGGACTTTAAAAAAAACCACCACCACCACAAAACAAAACAAAAACACCACCACCCATTGGCCCTTAATTAAAATTATAAAATACAATCCGTTTTAGTGGAAGATTTTATTTGTCTCACATTAAATATTCAGTAAGGTCTATAATTTACTATTCAGTTGTGTGTAATCATTCTGTTATTTGAAGGGTCCTTATCAGACTAGCAATACACATTTTAGGAAAGAATTTTTCTTATCTCCATTAGCGAGAATATAGTAGGATGACTCCTCTATTAAATCGTATGTTAGCATATTTACTTACAGCCATGTCAAACACACACCGAGCATCAGCTATAGCATGAATGTACACTTGAGGTTCCTTGCAAGAGCTTGAAATGTGAAATCTAAAAGAAATGAAATATAATAAATACACAAACCTACAACCTGCATTAACAACAGAACATTGGTATATCTAGACCAATAGGGACGTATAGCAGATCACTCAAGGGAATTTGACAAACGAAGTAATGTTTTGACAGTACACACGTATTTATAGTAGTAGAAATGCATGTATATTCCATGCATAGGTGATTAAGGTTTTATTTGTTTACGAGAAATTTATGCAATAGGAAGAGACCTCAAAACATCTTTGCTTTCCTTCTAGCCCATTTGCACACACAAGACAAATTTGTATAGCACAATTTAAGAATGTCTAACAATGGCTTCATTCTAATCTTTTAAAAAAAGGAAATTTGAGTGTCAGTGTTTTCAAGATATGACAGTTAAAGTTGCCTAAGGGCAAGTCCATAGAAATAGTTTATTGAAAGAGGTTTATAAAGAAAAATAGGCTCAGTAGTGAGATAGCATCTGAGAACCAGTTACAGAAAATACTCCAAAAACAGTCCTAGCACCTCCCTACTCACAGTGTCCATATCAGTTTTGATTTTTTTAAAAACAGAATTTTAGGTTTGGAGAATTAAAACTTTTGTAATGCATGTTTATAGAACTGTACAAATGACCAGAGGGACACAGTAAAACAGTAGATATTATAACAATTGGGAACAGTTATTCCCAATTATCCTCTTTATGATTATTTTCATTGTAGACCAGATTGTGGACTAGACAGACTGATGGCACAGATGAGATGGGGTAATTCAAAACAGGTGAACAGAAAACATTAGCTAGGAAACAAGAGTCTAAGAACAGATCAGTCAAACCAGTCATTTTCTCATATCTAAAACTACAGACATAAAAGGAATAGAGCACAGTTTAAGCCAGAAGTCTGGTCTCGAAATCTAAGATCACTATCTTGCGATGACACAAGAAAATAAACATTTTCATCCTGGAAATTTAAAATATTGTGACACCATGTTTATTCAGAAAAATTGTTCCTTGTGCCCACTCACTAGCACAGGGCCTTTTAAAAGTGACCTAGTGCTTATGAACTTTGTTGTTCTGACACCCCAGAAGAATGATGAGGTCTTATTTATGTACAGAACACAAAAATATAAATACAACTGTGAAGGTATACATTTCCTTTATAAAAATATATCCATATGGACACAAGGGATGAGAAGGTAATTCAGTTTCCATGGTTATGCAGTCTAGACCACTCTGCTCAGGCTTCCAACAAAGTGCCAATTAAGAGGGTGACTCTTGTCCAAGGGAACTAGATGAAGACCAATTCATTTTACATCTTGTATGTTTCAAGCCCCTATAATATAAAGCTTCGGCGCTTGTGAAAAACACTAACTCTGCATCAGATAAGGTCAGAAAAGCCATTGGTCGCTTCTGATCACTACTAACTTGGGTAAGAACCAATCTAGAGGTGAAAGGCTCTGTATCCCATTATCAATCCACTTGAGTCATTCAACCTCTAACATGTGCATACTTCTTTGATATGCAACATGTATTCACTCAGTATTCTATAAGCTGTTTTGCATTTTGTACCGTTTTTTATTTATAAAACAGATGACCCGTAGCTAGAAGAAAAAGCTCACCACAACCAAATGATGGGAAGGAGAAAGAGTAGAATGTAAGTTTGAACTAAAATGGATAGAGTATTTTAACATATTTTAGAGCCCAATCCTGCACTGCCACAAGGATGGACTAAGCGTTCTTTTCCAGATTATTTGGACAAACATCTGAAAGAGGGAAGGAGACAATGAAGGCACAAACTCAGAGTCAGCTATATTTTCTGCCTCTTTTTGGACCCTTGTGAGCCATGTGGCCCCACTGATTTTCATTTCTAAAATTAAGTTAGAACAGTTTTAGACAAACTGATTTAACCCTGTGTGCTGACAATTTGTATTCTCTTCTCATCCTTAGTGCTAAGTAAGCTCAGCCACAATATGACGGTTACTGAAGTGACAAAAATTAGACCGATTAAGCTACTGATACCTCATCCAGAGTCTAAGTCTTCATTGTGACAGACACGATGGATCAATTTAAATCAATTTTCATCCTGTTTTGCATTTGTACATTTTAGTTATTTTTCTAAAGAAAGGGTGATTCTCATTGGTTGGTTAAATTTGGTATTTCTTTTTGCTAACCAGGATGATACATTATCTATAAACATTATTTCAAAGCAATTATATAGCTTACATACATTTATTCAGATTTTTGCATTTTATTATGTTAGAAAATGGTGAATGATGCAGTTCTAGATGGTTTACTAGATTAATATTTTTACTTCTGATGTTTGTCAAACTACATTTCAATGGAAATTGGAATTCAATTAAAAATGCACAAAACTTTTTAAAATTAGTTAAAAATACCTTAAGTGTGCTGGATACATAAAGTTTATCAAAACATATTTTGCATTTAAAACAGATTTATAAACAAAGGAAGTATCTGCAGTTAGCGAACTGAATTGTTTCTGGTCATGTCCTTCAGGATTTAGAAGTAGTTCATCTCATCTTCAGACACCTCCTCATTTTTGTATATTGGAAGAGCAGAAGCAGCTTCTCTGCTTTTTCAGCTCCCAATTGGTTTCTCAAATTTGAATGAATGAGTCATTAAACTGAACTAACTGAATAAATTGAAATGAAGAAAATATTATCTCTGTACTTGCAGAAGCAGCTAATGCTGTCAAAAGCTGGTTCCGCATTTCAACACACTCTGGTTCCAGGTGCTTAGCCAATGACTTCCATCAGTTCAGTGCTTTGACTTTCTTTAAAGCTATGGCAGCAAACATATACTGTTTGAATACTTTTTTATTTAAATTTTAATACTTTTAAGAGATTATAGTAAGTTTAGGCATTAACATATGTTGCCAACTTCAATTTTAAATAGGTTCATTTATTTAAAAAGAAAAATGTATTTAATTTAAAAAATCCAATGTGTTTAGGTTAAAAAAAAAAATAGATTTTTTTAACCCACCCCGGTGACTGATAAAGGAATATTCCTCTTATTTTGACTGTTTCCTTAATCTATCAAACATGTTCATTAGTGTTCCACAAGTTTTTGCAGCAGTTGAAAGCATACAGACAATTTGTGCATCAATTTTTGATCAGTGTGATATGAGAATTTTTCATCTTTGTGTATCTAGCTTACTCTAGATTTAAGTACCACAGGTCACTCAGTTTAGGAAGACTAAAAACACTTCAAGAAGATCCTCTGCCATCTACAGGTCAAAAACTAAAATTACTAGAACTCTGAACTTGAAGTGATTACTATGGACATCATTAAAAACTTTTCATAGTTAAATCTTACAGCATTATCTCACCCAGTATCTGTACTGATTTTCCCACACTGACCTACTGCCTTTTATCAGTCCAACTGTTCATTTTTCTATGCAGAGTTAGACAGATAAAAGCCAATCACTGGAAAGCACAAGAGCAAGAGTAGGGAAGTCAGTGGCTGAAACGCTCTAGCAGTTTTTCTGACTACAGCAAAATGGATTTCACATATCCACTTTGGGTTGCCTTAACATCAGTGACACTTTTTGTAGCTCAAATGCAATTACTTTTCTGTTTCATACTGATTTGAATGCATAAGTGTCACCAAAAATTCTCAAATGATGCAACTGGATTTTATATTGTTCCCTATAAGGGAAGGAGAATAAACTGGCACAATAAAAAATTTGAGTTAAATCTAAGTTTGAGTATTTAATATTACACATAAAAGGGAAAAAAATGAAAAAGCTACTCACTTAACACCAACTATTTGGACTTCAAGCTCCTTAGCACATTCCATGAGGTGCCTACAGCTCTTCAGCATGGTGCCAAATTTCATGTTCATCTCCTCAGCTCCACTAATGTCTTCTGTGGCAATATGTAGTAAGAGCCTAAGAGAAGGGGAAGATGATTGGGGCACAGTTGGTTTACATCATCATCAGCACATGTGAAGCCTGAAGACTGTCAGAAGTATGTTGATTATGTTGTCAATACTCCAGCTCCATCGATGGACGAGTCAAGTGAGCCTAATAAAAACAATCCTGTACAGAGAAAAAACTAGCAATTAGGGGCTAAAACATGGAGCCAACAAGGAAAAGGGATTTGGAAATGCAGCAACTAAGACTCTGTTGTAGCAGCAAGAGTCTGTTGGGTGCTGTAATAAAGAAAGGGTTACCTTCTCATAAGGAGTGCTTGCTCATAAACTGCTCTTTAGTGACAATGGGATTGCTTCTCTCCAGCCCTTTCCTCCTGGCTGGCAGGAGGAAGAGTGCCCTGGGATTCCCTTTGGAGCCTGCTGTGTTTATCTTTTTACATCAGCCTTGTCTAGTAGAAGTCTGATACATGTAGAGACCCCTCCCAACCCCCCTACTCCACTGGCAGTTGGACTGGGTGCAAGGGGTGTTCCATTCCCTCCCCCATTACTTCCTCGTTGCCTGCGAGAAGGAGGCTGCTGTCGGAGTGCCATTTCTCCTCCTCCAATGGGTCTCACATATCATAGCTAGAAGACCTATTAACTCAGTCTTTGGCTAGAGCTGGGGGTGGCTAATTTCTTGTGGCTTCGTGAGCTGAGTCTCATTAATTGATATTTAATCAGTCTTGTTATGCTTTAATTACTATGGAGTGGTAATTTGATAAGACATGCCTATCAAAACCAGAGTGTACAAACACAAGATTATATTAATACAAACTCACTCAACGTCAGCTAAAAGGGTCAATGACTCCATTTTCAATCCCAAGTGAGAAACACCATCAAACATAAAAAGCCGCATTTTGCACTAGCTGAAGGTTGACTGGTGAAGTCCAAGCACCCCATGCAGAGTGAACTGCAGTAATCCAATCTGGAGATGAAAAAGGCATGGATAACTGGCAAGTTCTGCATCTGAAAGGAAAGATCACAGTCTCCTTGCCAAGCAAAGATAAGCACACTGTTGGCTACTACCAGTGATGTGATAATCTAGCAACTGCCAAAAATTTAATAGAATCCTCAAATTGCAAACATTTACGAAAGACAGTTTAAAGGGGTATGCCTGAGGGGGGAAATCTAACTTCCATTTCTTCCACGTGTGCCCTTCAGCATCCTTGCTCATCATTTATGCCATTTGTTACTGCTGGCATTTCACTCATTTTGGATAAAGTAGACTGGCCAGTTTCATTTCCTGGTTCTCTTTCACCAGCACAAACACGTAAATGATTTTAAAAAAAAAATTTCTGTGATCAAAATTAAACAATTTTAGTTATACAATGTTCTGTAATAACATTTGGACAAACCTATATATTGGGCCTAGTTATTTGACAAAATCAAATCCTTTGAATTCACCATATGAAAACACCAAAAATATATCTATTTCTGCACACTACAGGTTATGTAGCACCAAGGTTAGTCTGAAAACATTTGTTAACCAAGACTACATATGCCATACTGAACTGACAAGTTTTCATGACAGCATTATAAAGCATCAGTAAAGATTTTCTAGCAAAAACAACTGTACAAGATAAAAGAAAACTACTTTACCTTGTAATTTTGCTCTTCTCAAAATATCTTGCAGGATTCTCACGCCTGGGTCTCAGCTGGCTAAAGTGAGGCTGGAGGAAGTCTAAGATCTTGGTGCTTTTTGGCCCTTAAAGGCAATGGTAGTGGGTAGGAGCATGATCCATCTTTCCCTACTGGAGGTCACATGACACCCTGAGCATAATTACTGCCCTTGGATTCTTTCAGTCAATTCCAGATTTTAGCAAAATGTGAAGGCTCCGCAAAGAAAAATTAGCCAATCACAAAACAAAAATGATTAGAAAAAAAGAATGCCTCAGAAGGCTGAATAGTAAAAGCATCAAAATCTGAGAAACCAACACTTCAAAAAAGTTCCTCTCCAAACATCGATGGAGATGGATGAAAATCTTCAGAGAAGAATTTCAATTTTCTGTGCAGGATTCTCTCCAGGAATGCAAGTAATTAGAGTCACATGACTGGAACTGGCAGCAAGTCAATGCAAAAAATATGGAATTATTTTTGAAGTACATAAAGAAGGTATAAGATACCTCCCAAAAGGAAAACCAGGCTTATCACTTCAGACTGTAGAACAGTCTGTAGGACAAACACAAGGACTTTAAAAGTTTAGCCAACTCAGGTGAAATCCAGAAAGAAATAAAACTATGTGGTAAGAGAATTTGGACTCAAGTTCTACAGGATTTATACTCCAAAATGGGATTTCTTCCTATATGCTGAATCTAAGCAACTGCTTTGTAAATGCATGGAGCAAGTATCATGTAGCAGTCTTGTAGACTGCTAGAAACATCCATGAGGAAGACAGCACAAGCCACTTTGACTCTGATTGAATGATTCTTTAACATGGCCTTCTAGTTTACAAAGGCTTTCACATACACATGCTAGCTACTATCACCCACATCAAAGGCTGTCCGCACCAGATGCCAGCCCAGGTCCATGACCTCCTGCACTAAGATTATTTATTTACCTTAAAGACTCCAAGGATTTTCTCATAAGAAATGGACTGAACTAGGGCAGAGGCCTTTTTCAAAAGTCAGTCTGTCCTTTGACTGTGAAGAACTGATATTTCATAATGCAAAAGGATCCAACTGTGGACTAGTAAACCTTTGTCCAAAAGAATCTTAGCACTGAAGCTCAGGATCACAATGAACAGTCTTTGCTCCAGCCATGGCCACCTCAACCACAAGCTCATGAGGGGATGGGGCAGGGCAGAGAGAGGGGAAACTTAACAGAAATACACTTCTTGACTGTCTGACAGGGCAGTCTGGGCAGCCTGTTGCTTCTTCACCAGCTGGACCCAAAGAGAGTGCAATGGCACCACAACCCTACTGGATGGAGGTGAAAGTCTTGATTATAGCCTTTGAAGATTCCTGAACTGGCACTAACTCAAACTAGCCAACTTAGCCAGTTTTTCAAGAAACTGGAGGAAGCCAGATCCTCCCACAGTCTTGCTAATGTGCTGCTGCTCTGCAATGGAGATGTTTTTGCAATTAGTTGGTGGTCAGCTTATCTGATTCCAAATAGAAGCCATGTCATCCTGATCACCACCCTGCTCCCACTACAGTGATCTATTTAACAAGCTAATGGAGCATAAACAGTAGCACAGAAGTCATCTACACTACTTTTGTTAAGACCCTTCAATTGCATGAGGTACCTATGTCAAAGCCAATGCTTCATGCACCAACCAAACCAACTTAGTGTGGGTGTAGTATCTGTGCAGATGGTGCTCTGATTGTGTGAAGCGCCAGCAGGTCCCAATGCAGGGTGGGAAAGAAGCACTGAAGGTAGTACTGTAGCCTTTGAGACAGCCTGAGAGATAACCAGGAGGGACTTGGCAAGATCCCAAACAGTACTATCACAGAATCTCCCCAGATCCATCTCCAAGATGTGAACCTGAACAGAGTCAGGCGCTTTGGTAGTGATATGTCAGGGCACCTTGTTTCTTGGTGTTTCCTGTTGAAATTTACATGGAAGCAACGCCTTGTTAACCAACATGAAGCACAGTACTATTCACTTCAAGTACTGACTCCCTGTGACTTGGGAGTGTCGGAGAAAAACTCTCTTCTTCCACAGGGAGGCTCAGACCATAGTCAAGCCCCCAGCTATGAATGGGGATGATACAAGATGCTCTGAGGAAGCTCTCTCGCATTGGGTCTAGAGGGAAGTGGAATCTGTACCAATGTGGGTGGCACTAACAGAACTCCAGCACTCAGCAGCGGAAGCAGACTCAGGTTTATGATTGAGTGATTTCTCTTTGGAAGTACTCTAAGCCATGGCTGGGGTATCTCAAGAAGGGACTGAAGGCAATACCCATTACTCTTAATTCGCTAGTGACATCTGCAGGTGTATCTGACACCACTACACAACACACCCAAATCCCAGGCAGAAGATTCAATGTATGTGCTCATTTGTTGACAATTGAAGCCATTGGGAGTCAAGTAAATGGATGACATCCTGAAATAAAACACTGAAGCCATGCAAAGTAAGACTACTGGTAGATGAAGAGGAGCTGAGGCCCCAAGGCAGGCGCCAATGTACTGAAATTAAACTGCCAGAATACTGACGTGAAAGTTCGGCCCCCAAAGCCAAAGTTCCCCTCAGGTTTTTCTGAGCATGGGGAGTTCCACCTGTTATGCTAGGAAGCTGAGACCCAGAAGAGAAAATCCTGCAACAAAATATCTTTAGAGAAACACTGCTACACCAGAGCCAAGGTTGGACAAAATACATGCAAGTAAACTGCATTAAAAAACACACATGCTTCTCTTCCTTCCAGGTTTACAGACAACCCATACCACAGTCAAAGTTAAATTCCCACAGCAATAAGAGAAACTAAGATTTCTCTCTCTTTTCAATGCAACACTTACTTAGCACTTGGATGGTTACGTGCAATTTTCTTTAATTCACTTTCATTGTCACAAGTCAGGATGTTTACCCCAGTTTTCGCTGCATATTTTATCTGAGAAGCTTGCTTGCAAGGATTTGTATATATAATGTTTTCAGGAGCAATGCCCAAGTCTTGTACCAATGCCATTTCAGACTGAAAAACAAGACAGTATTAAAGTGTTAGACACATGACAAATGAGTTTCAGTAGTGAATTTATCTTCAATTTATGTGGGGATATACAGACATCCCCCGGGTCATGCAAACCTAATGCAAATCCGCACTTATGGAAAAAGTTCCGTAAGCTAGAAATAGGAGGGTTTTTGTTTTTTTGCGTAATGGTCGGTTATACATTTCCAACTTATGCAAAATTCGAGTTACGCAAGGCGTTCCAGAACGGAATGCTTGCGTAAGTCGGGGAGCATCTGTATAGCTCAAATAAGGTTTTCTTCTAGCTAAACTGTGTATTATAAGCTGCTTCAATAGTACAAAATGGAATTGCTATACTGAGTCATAATAAAGGGTTTACAGTTTAAGGCAAAGAATGTGTCCGCATGGTAACTAACACCAAGAGCAGAAGTTTTATATAGGACAGATTTAACAGACTCCAGGATAGAGAGAGGGTAATTTGACAGGCAAACAGGATATACAGAACAAACACTCACTTTACTAGAACATGCAAACCCAATTCCAAGAGCTGCCAGAATCTCAAGTACACCTGGAGTGGAATTGCATTTTACAGCGTAAAATGGTTTTACTGGTGCCATCACATTCTGCCATTGATTGTGTTTCTTCAGAAGCTTTCCAAGATCACCAACAAAAAATGCATTTTTTCCAGTCTATAAACAAAGGACAGTAGAAAAATAAAAATCACGTATCTATAATGGTGGACCTGAAGTCAAAGCAAACATATCCTATGAAGCACAAATATCTCATGTTTATTAGGTCAAAGAATGACTGGGAAGAATAGATTATATATTTTTTATTCTGCCATTGGCTTAATGTATGACCTTGGACAATTCATTTGACTTCTGTGCCAAAATTTACCCAATTTTAAAATGAAGGCAATACCTACTCCTTCAAAGAAGTTGTTAAAATTATTTACAGAATACTTTAAAATTCTTTGGATGAAAGGCCCTACCTTAAATGCCTAGTATTATGGCTTTTGCAAGATCTATATTTAAGGTAACAAAATATTTCCATTAAAAAAAAGTGCTTGTTTTTTAAAGAAGTCCTTAACTTTCCTGAGCGGGGGCAGGGCCATAGCATCACAGAAATGTAGGACTGGAAGGCACATCGATAGATCATCTAGTCCAGTTCCCCTGCACTGAGGCAGGATTAAGTATTTGTCATGACTAGGGCTCCGTGTCTGTCATGGAGGTCATGGAAGTCATGGATTCCATGACTTTCGTGACTTCTGCAGGGGCCAGGGTGGCTGACCCCAGAGCCACCGAAGCAGCTGGCTCTGGGGACAGCTATTCAGGTGGCCTCCAGGACAGCCACACCAGCCACTGCGGTCCGCTGGCCCCGGGCAGCGGTCCCCAGCCGGCCAGAGCCGCTGTGGTCCGCTGTCCCCGGGTGCCCCGCCTCAGCCACCACCTGGATGTTTCCCTTCCAGCAGCATCCCCCCCCCCAGCCTCAGCCACCCACCCAGATGCCCCCCCACACCCTCCAAGGTTTAATCACAAGTATTTTTAATAAAAGTCATGGACAGGTCATGGGCCGTGAATTTTTGTTTATTGCCTGTGACCTGTCCATAACTTTTACTAAAAATACCCGTGACTAAACCGTAGCCTTAATCATGACCATCCCTGGCAGGTCTTTGTCTATCCTGATCGTAAAAACATCTAGTGATGGAGATTCCACAACTTTCCTAGGTAATTTGTTCCAGTGCTTAACTACCCTTACAATTAGAAAATTTTTCCTAATGTCTAATATACGTCTGCCTTTCTGCAATTCAAGCCCATTACTTCTTGACCTGCCTTCTGTGGATAAGGAGAACAATTTATCACCCTCTTCTTTGTAACAACATTTTACATACTTGAAAACTTATGTCCCCCCTCAGTCTTCTCTTGACTAAACAAATCCTATTTTTTCAACCTTTCCTTGTAGGTCAAGTTTTTTAGACCTTCAATCATTTTTGTTGCTCTCCTCTGGACTTTCTCCAATTTATCCACATCTTTCCTGTGGAGGCCTTTGCTGAGCAATTTAGTGCTGAGCAGTGTACTCCAACTGAGACCATAGTGGAAGAATTACTTCTCATGTCTTGCTTACAACACTCCTGCTACTATGTCCGAGAGTGATGTTCACTTTTTTTTGTAACAATATTACAATGTTGACTCATATTTAGTTTGTGATCCACTATAACCCCCAGATCTTATTCTACAGTACTCCTTCCTAGGCAGTCATTTCCCATTTTGTATTTGTGCAATTGATTATTCCTTCCTAACTGTAGTACTTTGCACTTGTCCTTACTGAATTTCATCCTATTTTTTCAGACCATTCTTCAATTTATCAAGGTCATTTTGAATTCTAATCCTATCCTCCAAAGTGCTTGCAACCCCTCCCAGCTTGGTATCGTCTGCAAACTTTATAAGTGTACTCTCTATGCCACTAGGCAAATTTATGAAGATACTGACTAGAACTGAACCCAGGACAGATCCCTCCTGCACCCCACTTGATATGCCTTTCCAGCTTCAGTATGAACCATTGATAGCTACTCTCAGAGTACGATTTTCCAACCAGTTGTGCACCCATCTTATAGTAGGTTCGTCACTAGGCTATATTTCCCTAGTTTGCTTAAGAAGAGTTCATGTGAGATAGTATCAAGTCTTACTAAAGTCGAGATATGACATTTACTGCTTCCCCCCTCCACAAACCCTGTTACCCTGTCAGAGAAGGATATTAGGTTGGTTTGACATGATTTGAGGGTTCTTTCCCCCATCTATCTGAGGCATCAAGATTATAATTACAATTCTATACAAGAGTCTATACTAAAAGTACATTAAGGTTCTAAAGTCAAGCACTCAAAAGTTAGGAAAATGCCAGGTCACCTGTGCAACCTGGTTAACTCTTAGGTATGGCATATTAAAGAACAGGGGTTGTATTCTGAGCTCTGCCACAGATGGCCTTGTGCAACCCTTCCATTACCCCTTTATGCTGTTTGCCTGCTTCTTAAGATAGGGGTGAGAGACCTTGCTCAATAAAAAAGTCTGACATCACAGAATTAATAAAACCAGTCAGTAAAAGATCCAAGCCTAGAACTCATGGTCTCCTCCTGGCTCCCAGTGCAGCATACCTTCCTCTAGGCTGAAAGAGTAGCTGCTGTTGTTCCCCCACCCCACCCCCTCTGTTCCTAGCATGTAGGAGGCTCGTTGGGAACTGGGAGCATAAACAGTGCACTTAGCATATGCAGAGAAGAGCTCTGTGGAACTAGTGGGGGTACTCAGTGCAGATGGAATATAGAAATTTTTAACAGGAAGACCCAAACAATCTCTGAGCATGTGCAAATGATTCCTTTCAGAAGCTTATGAATCAGCCAACTCTGGGCAAATTTTCATGGGGGCAGTAAAACACACTTCTCTAACCCCAGCACTATCTACTGGCCAAACTTCAGGTCGCTGCTCCAAATCCCATAGATGCTAAAGCTCTTCATAGGAACAGCTGGATAATTTTATTTATTTAACATTGGCGAAGATATTTCCCCCACAACCTCATTTTTGGAAGTGGCTGACCAGTTTTTGCTCAAACATTGCCAACAAAATTCAGCGAGGCAGAGAGCAAACATGGAAAATTTCAGCCCAAATGGTTAAAATTTGGCAAAGTTATAAGCAATTGGAAAGGGGTTTATAATTAAAAATGTTAGGCAACCTTAACTGTATGTGTCATTGCCATCTTGCCTACAATACACTTGCTAGTCAGACTTAATTTGAGACTAGGAATTGAAGAATTTAAATACTAGCAAATTATAAATGAAAATTAATTCAGTTAGACTAGAAGGGCTTGGATATCAAATACTTACAAGTGTATGTTCATAAACATAGTTGTCAATAACATCTCCAAGAGTTGCTCCTTCATCCAGCAGGCCAATGGAGTAGTTTGCATCCTCAAGAAATCCTTTCATCTCAGCCGTATTCCGCAAAGCCGACAGTCATAAACCAAGAAACACAAGGGACAGGCCGCCAAGCCTTAGATCCGGGTCCTTAAATTATGCAACAAACTGCACAACAGGAAAAAAATGGTAAAATAAACAGTTGATAAACAGCACTCATCATTCCCCAACGCTTCTATTTAAATTTACAAAGGACCTTCCATTTTTGTTGTGCTGCAAATAAGACAAGACACTTGTTAAATGAAGCTTTCTGCTCTGCTCCCTTCACTTACCTTGGATCAAGAGATCGTGAGTCCTGCACAAAGATACACAATTTTACTAATTCTTGGAGTAAAATAGAATAAAACTGCCTTAAACTGATGCTAAACTTTGAGATGAGTCAACTGTCATTTTCTACTAGAAAGGCACTACCCTTACTGCTATTCAAATGGCTGAAATAGTTCATATGAAAGTCCTGTTCTTGGTAAGGGTCTCAGGCTGGACACATTTATTTGTGTTTTGCAACAGGGATTCAAAATGTACTGCTCTGGATTATACAAATGATTAAAAATACTCATAGATAAACCATAAACCCAAAACATGGGTGGGTGGAAGCTTGTTTGCAGTATTGTTGTAGCCATGTTGGTCCCAGGATATTAGAGACAAGTTGGGTGAGGTAATCTCTTTTATTGGGCCAACTTCTGTTGGTGAAAAAGACAAGCTTTTGATCTGTGCAGAGCTGTGTGTGCCTTGAAAGTATGTCTCTTTCATCAACAGAAGTTGGTCCAATAAAATATATTACCTCATCCACCTTGTGTGTGGAAGCATAGTTCAACATCCTGAGTGCCATCAGCACTGGATGTTCTTTATTGTCTTAATAGCTGCAACTTCTGTGTTATTCCTTATGTTTGGAGACAGATGTGTATACCAAGGCTTTCAACAGTATGCTTCTTGCTGAGGCCTGGTCTAAAGGAGAAAATTAGCTTGGTATAACTATGTTGCTCATGGGCATGAAAAATCCATAATCCTGAGCAATGCAGTTAAACCAACCTAACCACTGGTGTAGAAAACGCTAGGTCAATGGGAGAATCCTGGCAACTGCCTCTTGGGGAGGTGGAGTATCTACACTGACAGAACCCCTCCCATCGGCATAGGTAGCGTCCTCACTGAAGTGCTACAGCAGTGCTACTGCAGCGTTTTAAGTGTAGACAAGCCCTTATTTGTAGACGCCTTATCTGCAAAGAAGCCTTGAGTCTATTGGAAACATGCTAGCATTGAGATTTGTTAGGCTGTTCTTATATTTTCCGTTCACAGTTTTGTTTTGAATTTATAAAATACAAATGCATACCCATTTTATGCATATATTAAATCCAGGATGGAAAAAATACTTGACTTTGTGCCACTCTAACTTTATATACTGTCTTTCACATCTCTATTTCAGAAGAGCTAAAGACATCAATAGAATGGAGATAAGATCAGTGAAAAGCAGTTATTTAAGAAGCTTTGAAACTGTATAAGAGCTATAACTGCATGTTTTAAAGCTCATTTGTTGTGTTTGCTATGGTGAGATTACTAGTGATAGACTTCAAAATAAATCGCTGATGTAAGAAACATGCAAATATATGTATTTCTAAATATATTCATAGCCAAGTTTCAATTCATTTGTCTTGTTTAATAATAAAGTCTGTATTGACAGTTAAAAGTTTTTTTCTGAACAAGGTGCATCAATTCAATTTAACAGAGTGACAATTTGGCTCAAGAAGGGCCCTGAATAACTAAAACATTTTTTATTAAATATACGCAATGTATTAATATGGGGGTATGTGACATAAGGCCAAGTAATTTCACATAAAAATGTGCACATGGCTGAGAACTACCAATTGCTGACTGGATCATTCCATCAGTTTTACTTGCTTAATAGGCTGAACTCGTTTAATCCTGCTTAAAACAAGTTCTGTTAGAACCCTTTGAGATTTTAAAGATTAACTGTCCAGATCCCAGACTGGAGCTTATAAAAATTGTCTAGCTACCATTTTTACATAAACATTGTGGATATTCCCCAAAATCTCTGGTTGAAGATGTCACACTGATTAGGAAAAAGCTGTGAGCTTACTAGAAAGATGTGCTACTTTGCTTTGAAATAAAAGCTTTGTAGATTTTAACAACAGTTCTGGGAATAATTGTACAGAAGCTGCAATAACCAAATGAAAAGAACCCATTGTTTCAAAGATCAGCATTTTCCTATATTTGGGGTCCTAAGTAAAGCACAAAAAGCTATATTTCTATCAAGGGGTTAAAAATAACCCAAACCACCACAAAACATGGCTGAGTTTCCAAAAGTTAGTAAGATAACTAGGACTTCAGATGGCGTGAAGACCACTGTACTATTCATGGGGGAATTCTGCACCACTGCACATGCGCAGAATTCACGTCCCCGCAGATTTCTTTGCTTCCCTGATGAAAAATGACTCTCTGATGGGGAAGCAACAGGAATCCGCAAAAGTCGTCATGTTCCACTTCCCAGCAGCGTGGGTGTGTTGTTCTGCGTGCCCAGAGCAGCCAGCTGAGAGGTAAATCTGGGGGCGGGGGGGTGGGGGGTTGGGATGCTCCAGCCAGTGGCTCCTACCCTGTGCCAGGCTCAGCTGTTAATCCTGGCTTGGGAGGATGGGACTTCCTCTTCCCCTGCAAGGAGCAGCCAGGGCTGGGTCAGACCCACCCCCACACCTCCCACCTCCCCGCTTCTCAGTCCAAGAGGGGAAGCGTCACTGTATAGGGAGCTGCTCCCCCATCCGCCCAACCCCCATGCATCCAGGACACCCCCCCCAATCCATATCCCCCCCCCAGAGCCCCCTGCACCCAAACCCCCACCCTAATGAGCCTCACATTCTGCAGCTGGAGCCCCCCTGCACCCAAGCCCATGCCCACTCAGCATCTGGACCCTCACCCCTGCATCCAAACTGCCCCTACACTCAAAGCCCCACTCTGACAAACTCCACCCCAGATCTGCATCCAGATCCCCCGACACCTAGAACCCCCACCAAGACACCTGCACCCCCTCACACTTGCATCCAGCTGGGCTGAGTCTTCCTGCCTACCCCTAGCTCACCTGGCATGGAGGGGCAGGGACTCGGGGTGTTTCTGGGGCAGGCCTGGCCCTTGTGCTGTGTCAGAGGTGGTGCAGCCTCACCACCAAAGTCCATGTCCTAGTGAGGAGGGGACAGGGCTGCAGGGTGATCTCCCATCTCCGTGCTGTCAGTAGCCTGTGCTCCCCAATGCCATATTGGAGCCATCACATTTATTTATTGACAAATAACATTTACAGAATTTTAAAATACTGTGTGCAGAATTTTTATTTTTTTGGCACAGAATTCTCTCAGGAGTACACTGTACTAACCCCTTCACCCTTTCCCCCAAAAGGATACTCAGAAATGAAATGTAAAACTAATTTAGTTAATCCTGTTTAGTACGGTTATGAAAAACAATACTGCTGGTATCTCAGGCCATCTTTGAGATGGACAACTAATATGCAATTCTACTTCGCATTTTAATCTGGTGTATGGAAACAAATCCTGGGGCCTTGACTCATTTTAAAACTATATGGTCAGAAAAGTGCCTTAAAAAAACTGTACATTCTTATCTGGCATACCTGCCCTTGTACATCTAGCTTATCTGAGAAGTGTACTTTCGAGAGGCCTGCAGGGCCAAAACAACTCCAGCAGAGGGAGATGGATCCCCTGATTAGCATCAACAGAATTATTTACAAAGTTCTTAGCTGTAGAAACCTCACTACAAGTGATGTGAACCAGAAAGACAGTGGAGATGTCTATCAGATCAGGTTGAGTTTGTATGTTTGGCAATTAAAAATTTACTTTTAACCTCAGCACATTTGGTTTGGAATCAGTGACACCAATATGGAACACCAGAGTACTGTTTACATAGCTACTATGCACAATGCAATAACATTTTAAACACTCCAGCAATATCCTGGACTTGACAGCTAGCCGGTGTCCTAGGGAGGAGCCCATGAACCCAATTTTCAGACCGCAGGCAGCAGTTACAACAAAACAACACTGGGAAGACTCTAGCTCAAATCTTCATTTTATTAAATTTGGTGTAGTTCTGGAATCTAGTCAGGGACTGATGGACAAAAGAGAGGACAAGTTATAACAGGAGTTAAAAAGATGGAAAATAAGCTCACTTCCGTTGCTGTCATTTCTTAATATACCTCTACCCCGATATAACGCTGTGCCAAAAAAAAAAAAAAAAAAAAAATCTTACTGCGTTGTAAGTGAAACCACGTTATATCGAACTTTCTTTGATCCGCCAGAATGCGTAGCATCACCCCCCCGGAGCACTGCTTTACATCTGAATTCGTGTTATATCGGGTAGCATTATATCGAGGTAGAGGTGTACTACCATTTAAGGCAAAACTAGTGTTTGACTGTTCAAGAGGTGTCCCTCTGTGTGTTCCACTGTAGGTGACTTCACAGCAGTATCCCCGATGGAGGGCTGGGACTTTGGAGTGGAGTCTGTTACTACAGAGTACTGTGGAGTCCAAGATGACATCAAAGGCCAAATCTCCAGTGATTGCATACTGTTCTGTGAAAGTGTGGACAGAGGCCCAAGTCGCACTTCTGCAGATTTCCAAAATAAGGACATTTTTAAGGAATGCCACCACGATAGAAATTGTGGAGTGCATAAGGATTCCGGACCGAGGCAACAGTTTGCGCCCCTGATAACAGTGATTAATGCAACCCGAAACCCATTTGGATAGTCTGAGCTAATATGCACATTGGAAGACAATCCCAACTATACACATAAAATGATGGGGTCTAAATTAGCTGTTACCACTCAGGAAAGATCTTTGAGTCATTGTGGATAGTTCTCTGAAAACATCCACCCAATGTACAGCAGCTGTCAAAAAAGTGAACAGAGTGTTGGGAATCATTAAGAAAGGGATAGATAATAAGACAAAATATCATATTGCCTCTATACAAATCCAAGAAGGTTGGTGGCGATTGGACATTAAAATAGTGAATGCCAGTGAAAATGAGGTAGGATCAGAGTCTAAAATAGGGAAAGAACAAGTTAAAAATTACTTCGACAAGTTAGAGGTCTTCAAATCACCAGGGCCTGATGATGCATCCTAGAATACTCAAGGAGCTGATGGAGGAGATATCTGAACCATTAGCAATCATCTTTGAAGAGTCACGGAAGATGGGAAACATTCCAGAAGACTGGAAAAGGGCCCTATATTTGCCCATCTATAAAAAGGGAAATAAGGACAACCTAGGGAATTACAGACCAGTCATCTTAACTTCTGTACTCAGAAAGACAATGGAGCAAATAATTAAATCAATTTGCAAACACCTAGAAGACAATAAGGTGATAAGTAACAGCATGGATTTGTCAAGAACAAACCGTGTCAAACCAACCTGATAGCTTTCTTTGCCAGGGTAACAAGCCTTGTGGATAGAGGGGGGGAAAAATCGGTAGATGTGGTATATCTTGACTTTAGTAAGGCTTTTGATACTGTCTCGCATGACTTTCTCAAACAAAATTGGGAAATATAACCTAGATGGAGCCTCTATAAAGGTGGGTGCATAACTGGTTGGAAAATAATTCCCAGAGAGTAGTTATCAGGGGTTTACAGTCATGCTGGAAGGGCATAATGAGTGGGGTCCCGCAGAGATCGGTTCTGTTCAATATCTTCATCAATGATTTAGATAATGGCATAGAGAGTACACTTCTAAAGTTTGTGGACAATACCAAGCTGGGAGGGGTTGCAAGTGCTTTGGAGGATAGGATTAAAATTCAAAATGATCTGGACAAACTGGAGAAATGGTCTGAAGTAAACAGGATGAAATTCAATAAGGA
Source organism: Terrapene triunguis (assembly GCF_002925995.2). Lineage (NCBI taxonomy): Eukaryota > Metazoa > Chordata > Testudines > Emydidae > Terrapene > Terrapene triunguis. The sequence goes on from NW_020664409.1 coordinate 79,608,108, forward strand.
CAATGCAAAGTACTCCATTTAGGAAGGAACAATCAGTTGCACACATACAAAACGGGAAATGACTGCCTAGGAAGGAGTACTGCAGAAAGTGATCTGGGTGTCAGTGGATCACAAGCTAAATATGAGTCAACAGTGTAACACTGTTGCAAAAAATAATTCTGGGATGTATTAACAGGAGTATTGTAAGCAAGGCACGAGAAATAATTCTTCTGCTCTAATCCGCACTCATTAGGCCTCAGTATTTTGTCCAGTTCTGGGCACACATTTCAGGAAAGATGTGGACAAATTGGAGAAAGTCCAGAGAAGCGCAACAAAAATGATTAAAGGTCTAGAATACATGACCTATGAGGGAAGATTTCTCTTCTCCAGACTGACTGAGGGGGTACATGATAGTTTTCAAGTACATGAAAAGGTTGTTACAAAGAAGAGGGAGAAAAATTGTTGTTCTTAACCTCTGAGGATAGGACAAGAAGCAATGGGCTTAAATTGCAGCAAGGGCGGTTTAGGTTGGACATTAGGAAAAACTTCCTATCAGAATGGTTAAGCACTGGAATAAATTGCCTATGAAGGTGGTGGAATCTCAATCATTGGGGATTTTTAAGAGCAGGTTGGACAAACACCTGTCAGGGATGGTCTAGACAATACTTAGTCCTGCCTTGAGTGCAGGGGACTGGACTAGATGACCTCTCAAGGTCCCTTCCACTTCTATGATTTCTATGGTATGCCCACATCTTGAAATACTGCATGCAGATGTGGTCGACTCATCTCAAAGAGATATATTGGAATTGGAAAAGGTTCCAAAAATGGCAACAACAACAATTAGGGGTATGGAACTGGGACTTTTCAGCTTGGAAAAGAGACGACCGGGGGGGGGGGGGGCGCAGAGAAGAGAAGAAGAGATATGATTGAAGTCTATAAAATTAGGATTGGTGTAGAGAAGTACATAAGGAAGTGTTATTTACTCATAAAAGAAGAACTGAGGTCACCAAATGAAATTAATAGGCATCAGGTTTAAAACAAACGAAAGGAAGTATTTTTTCATACAATGCAGTCAACCTGTGGAACTCCTTGCCAGAGGATGTTGTGAAGTCCAAGACTAGAACAGTGTTCAAAAAAAGAACTAGATACGTTCATGGAGGATAGATCCATCAATGGCTATAGGATGGGCAGGGATGGTTCCCCTAGCCTCTGTTTGCCAGAAGCTGGGAATGAGCAACAGGGGATGGATCACTTGATTACCTGTTCTGTTCATTCCCTCTGGGGCACCTGGCATTGGCCACTGTCAAAGACAGGATCCTGGGCTAGATGGACCTTTGGTCTGACCCAGTATGGCTGCTCTTATGTTCTTATGGTATTGTGGAGCCTTTGGATCTTTCCGCAAGTGAAAGGAAGAGTTTAAAGGACTGGCGTCTCTAGATGGTGCGGCAGAGCTCATAGCACAGGCACCCTAATGTTTTTGGGTACTGTGCTTCGGAGCCGCTGGTACCAAGATGGTCGATCACACTACGGAACCCCTCTGGCTGGCCAACTCAGTTTGGGGGTTTGGAGCCCCTTTTTCCACAAGCTTTTATGGGGGGAAATCTGTTTTTCCACAATTCTACCCCCTTTGAAGTTGAAGGCTCTGGAGGTGATCCAGGGTCAGCACCAGAGCCCTCTGGAGGTTGAAGTGCCTTCTCCATAAGGAGGAGTTTTAACTTCAGCCCCTGGCTCTTGCAAGATGGCAGAGGGAGGCACCTCTTGAAGCTGGGAATGGCAGGGGAGGGGAGCGATCATACTCTAGCAGTAAGAAATGCAGAAGAAAGTTCTTTTCCTTTCTTCTCTCTCTCTTTTTTAATTTTAAAAAACTTAGTGTCTTCTAAATGCCCTGGGGGGGAGGGGGGGGGAGGAGAAGAGAGGAGAGAAATACCCCCAGACAGGGCAGGGAAACTGAAGTTTTTTTTCCTTCCTTCCTTTTTTTTTTTTAAAAATCCCAATGGGGTAAAAAGGAAACATTAACTGTTAAGGAAAACAAAAACAACTACTACTTATGCTAATAACAGATAAGAAAGGGACAACTGTTCGCTGAGGCCAAAGGCTGGCAAGAAGGAACTGGGGCCCCACTGGGGGGTGTTCATCTGAGCAGTGCTAGCGAGACTCGAGGCAGACCATGAGGGAGGAAGAGCGCATGTGGGGGCTGAACTGACACTGCAACCTAAAATTTCCGATTAGAGGTGCACATACACCTATAGCGGAGCACCCACAAGGACACTACTTGAAAAAGAAGCTGCATGTTTAGACAACTGATGAAATTCAGCACAAATAGGAGCAAGAAGGCTTTTATTCATTCTCAGTTTAGTACATTAATTTTTAAATTGCTCAAATTTCCCAAAGTTTTTCTAAATTATCTGTCTAGTACTACAAAATGGGCTAGTTTTTAAAAATCAGGCCAGGTTTTAGAAGATGCACTATGTATTTTTTTTATCAATTAAGAACATCTGGTCTGCTGAAGGTTAGAGTGTATCATCTCTGCTTTGAGTTAAGCTTGAGTAAAACCACTGAATTCTGAAAATGAAAACTCACTAATTACTGTAAAGGCAGGAGGCAAAAATAAAGGGACTTTTGGGAATGAGCAGTTAATTAACATTTTATATACAATTAGACATTATACCTTTAAAGTGTATTTAAAGAAAAAATTAAATACAGCAAATCCATCCCTTCTTCACAGGTGCAGAGGCTCCTCAGGCAGTAGAACGGATGTCGATTTGTTTGGAAAAGGGGCAAGGTTCCAGGAGCTGCTCACTCCTCATGTGGCACATAGCTTTGCAGCAGCCCTACACAGCGGGCAGGCAAGTGGATTCTCTGCTGCACTGATCCTTCTATGAAGGACGATTAGAGAGAACACAGCTTCAGCTGTTGGGTTTCAGTAGCCTTGGAGGTACACATCTGTCCAACACTCAAGCTGGCTCTTCATTTTAGGATTTAGAAAAAAAAATCTGATTTTGTCAAGAGTTACTGTACATATGCATTTTCTAAAGGTCTCAGCCTTGGTCTAACTCTGCTTCCATTAAAGTCAACCATTGACTTCAGTGAGAGCAGAGTTAGGCCAACTGTTTCATACTTCGACAATACAGGCTGGGATTTTCAAATTTAATCAACGTGTTGGTGATGATGTTTAGTATAAACCTAAATCTTTCCCCTTTATTACAGACTAAGCTCAGTGGAGAGATTTCTTCAGATCCCTTCTCCTTCTGCCCCACAACTCAATTAAATGGAATCAAAGATGACAAGATATCTGGAGGGGGGGCAAAATGACAAACAGAGGGAGGAAATGGGTTTAGTACTTAATTTTAATCATTTTCTGCACCTCACTGAACAACCTGGGCAGAAACCACCATTCCAAACTATGAAGTGAAAGTTTTGCTTGGAATGTTAAATTACCATAAGTCACACAAATGTAATGTGCTGGTAGTAACAATACCCTCCTTGCCCCACAAGTGTCACTCTTCATCAAGCTCCAGGCAATATCTTTTAAGGCAGACCCAACTACCATCAACTGAGCACTATGAAAGACAGCCACATAGCCATGTAATTGCTACCTTTGATGTACGTGTTAAACCATGAAGAGCCTGGGGATGTAACAGTGGATCCCTAGATTAAAAACTTTCAATTAAAAATATATCTTAATTTAAAATACTTAAATACTGCTGTTAAAATACAAATATCTGAAAGCCAAAAAAGTTAAAATTCAGTTTTGCTTTGAAAAGCGATTCAAACCAACTATTGGTTTAGTGTATCTGAGTGTCCATAACGAATGCCTTCGTTTACAGTGTATTTTTTAAACTGACAGCACTGGATATGCAGCCTATGTTCTAAAAAAAGCTAAGGTGGTTTCCTTCTTTGATATACATCACCATAAAAGCTAGCTGGAAAATAGAAATCCCCTCCCACCAACCCCCTTCCGTCCAAATGTTTTTTCTGGAAGGGGGGGGGCGAGAAATCATCCTGAACCACAACAAAATGGTCAAAAACGCAAAAAAAATTCACAGGAAGATGTTTCAAGAAAAAAAAATCCATTTTGGGAGAACCAAACTGGAATTTTTCAGTTTCCTGTCTTTAGCTTCCTTACAAATGAAATTGACAAGCCTTACAGCTAGGCTGCCAGAGAGGCAGAGAGCCAGGGCGCAGAGCCTCCCCTCTAGCTCCAGGGGCAGAGAGGCAAAATGATAGTCTCTGCCATAGCTGGGAGAGAGGGGGGAGTTTGAGAGACCAAGTCAGGGTGCTCAGCCTTGGCACCTGTCCTGGAAAGCTTTTATTAATTTCACTCACAGAAATTTAAATTGGCAAAAGCCTTTGAGGCCTAAAGCCAGGGAACTGTCATTTTGATTTTCCTAACAGAAAAACCAAAAGTTTTCAGCAAAGCTGAAACTTCCCACAGAAAGTTTCAGTTTGGCAAACAGGACTTTTTTTGGTCAGAAAATCATTCTGATGTAAGTTTTCTGATGCACTGTAATCAGTATCAGGGGCTTTGCAGGCTAAGCTAGGTTCTCAGTAACAACTTTCAACTCCATTGTCTTCAGGGGAATTACAAGGGTAAAAGATTGCAAATTTAGCAAACAAGTCTTCTGATGCACTAAGAGGAAGAGAATTCATCTTACATCACTAGCTGCGTTAGTTCTGCAGGGCTAACAAGTAAAAAACAGTTAAAATATTGTCACTAAAGGCAGCACATATGACCAAATATATCCGAGGAGCTATTCTGTTGAGTCAGTAAGTGCCATTAGACCAGGGTGCCATCCCAGCATCCATTCATTTTGCCGGTGTCATTTTCCAATTTGTCAGGCAGCACAGATGAATCCCTGTGCCATGACAGTCATCAATACAAACAGGATGATACACATGCACTTGGAGCTGTGCTGACAGATGGATTCAGGTCTGCAGTTTCATAGGGCTTTTGATGATGCAGCAATACAGCTAAGAGAGAAGGAGGATTAAAATTAAGCAGTTAGTTCTGCACAGCATTTATATAGAGCAGCTTTACTTGGTGGAGTGCTGCTTCTCATTTCAGCCAACTCCCAGTGACTACTGGTGGGATGAGATATTGATGCAGAACTGAGATGACCAGCAGTGGCTGCAGAACTTCACAGTGAGAAAGGCCACTTTCCTAAAGATCTGTACAGAGCTTGCCCCAGAGCTGCTGGAGCAGCAGAACACCAATATTAAGAGCTCCCCTCACTGTGGAGAAGCATGCGGCCATCACCTTCTGGAAGCTAACCCTCCCTGATTGCGAACAGGTCAGTAGTTAACCAGTTTGATGTTGGCAGTTCAACTGTTGGGGCTGTTCTGATGAAGTTTCCAATGCTATGAGGGTGCTGCTGTGCCATGTAATGAATCTTGGCAAGGCACAGGAGTTTGATGACTTTGCATAGATGGGGCTCCTGCATTGCATATGGGCTATCAAGGGGATCCACCTGCTTATTTTTTGCCCCTCCCACACCAAAACAAAGATTATCAACAGGAAGGGGCATTTCTCCATGCTGCTGCAGGACCTGGTTGATAACCATGGAAGAACCATCTGTATTCATGTGCAGGGGGCTGGAGGTCCATAATGCCAGGATATTTAGAAATTCAGGCCTCCTTGCAGGAATAGGCGATGCAATGTTTACTCCACAACTACTACAGACATTCATGGAGTTATGGTTCCTCCTGTCACTCTGGGAGACCAAGCTTATCCTCTGCTTCTGTGGCTCAAAGTCTTTTACTGTACACTTGGACATGAAAAAGGAGTAGTTTGATTTTAGCAGGAGTAGGTATAGAATGCTAGTGGAGTGTGTCTGGAAGGAAGGCTAGGAGGGTGGTGCCTTATGAGAAGGCTGGATGTTTATCATTAAGTGCCTCATCATAAGCACCTGCTATATTTTGTACATCTGTAAGAACAAAGGAGAGCCTGGAGGATGGGTGGGAGCAGGATGTGGCGAGACTTTCAAACCAGGCAGAAAGGGTGCTGCTGAACATGCCCCAAGTGGTCAAGGAAACAAGGTGAGGCACGCACTGTGCTCTTACTTTGAGGCCAGAAGTTGTTAGGGGTAAGGAGTATACTGTAACCAAGAAACAAACCAAGGTGTGTTTCATTTTATTAAGAGGTGATGGGGAGGAATATTATGCCATTTATGGATTGTGCTGTGCCTCACTGAAATTTTTCAGCCAAGCTGTACCAAAATGAATGTACTAAATTAAAGCCATCACTCCTACATTGCTTCTTTAATGAAACCAAAAACAATTAATCAAGACTGTAATACAAACTTAAGACGAATGGCCTCGGGGAAAGGCCAACCTAAGGTGTGCTCAAACACTCCTGTAGGGGATTCACTCGCTAGGGAAGAACAGTGTGCAAATGTCCTGTAAGTGAAAGGGTAGGTCCAGTAAGGAGTTCTCTATTTTGCAGGACCATTGGAAGGGTAGGGTGCAGTATTTGACCTCTGTAAGAAAAGGGACTTGAGCAGCTGTGTGTCTCTACATCATGTCCCTTTCCAGGGCTATCTGTTCCATTTTGATCTTTGGTGGAGGGGTTGCTTTCGGAGCATTTTCCACTCTGCCTTCAGGGCACTCTGGTAGGATGATTTCGATCAGACAGACAAACACACACACAAGTACTTATTATTCCACACCTAATCTCCACCCCTAAAAATGTTTCTTTCCCCACACTTTGGAAATGGCATTCCCTTCTCTTCCCCCTTGGAAGTGCCCTTTGAGTTTTCCAAGTTATTGCCGCATAGAAAGGGCATTCAGTGCAAAAGCTGGTATTGGGATGGCTGCTGGGCTGTACGATGGGTATGAGAGGCTGTACGCTTTCTGGTGAGTAGGGGACAGATTAGTAATTGCACATGCAGGCCGTCCTCTGTTGGAGGAGGTTACTCAGAGGCAAGTCAAAAGAGACATAGAAGGATCTTATTCAAAAAGGTAATAGGGAAAACTCTGAATGGATGTAGCACTGCTAATTGCCAGGACAATACCACCCTTCCACTCCACTGGTACAAAAGAAGAGGTGGGGGGGGTGAGAAAGAAGACATTAGCTAGATATGCAGTCCCAAGAAATCTGCTTTATTTTGCCATGTTTCAGTGGCTGTTTGCTCTATTGTCAGGGGGCTATTTGTGGAACTGCCTACCATATTCTCTGGTTTGGTGGAAATCTCGCTTGAAAAACATGCAGTCCAGTTCTTCATAGTATAGCCAGGCTCTGGGAGCATGATCCATGGTCTTATTCCTTGTCTTCAAGTACTTTGATCTTTGCTTTGACCTGTTACTGGTACCAGTTCAAGGAGCAGTCCCTTGCCTTCACTTGCTCGGACATTATCTTGTACATGTCTGCATTCTGGTGACTCTTCTCCAGCAGGAACTGAACATTAAGCTCTCCTATGGCAGTCAAATCCAAGATCTCTGAAGGGGTCCACATGGAAGTATGGTGGCAGTATGTCTACTATAATAGGTATGTAAACTCACTACTACCTTGTATCAAAAAGGGGTACACACTCCTAGCTGCCACTAGCATTTAAACAAAGAAGTGACATCCAGTCAAGATGACAAAGCAATGGAAAGCACACAGGTACAAATAAAAGACAGCTCAATCTATAAGTGAAGCAATCTACTCTGGGATAGTAGTTGGAATAGTTAGGACTGAGTCCACAAGAAACTTCAAGCAAACTAACTCATGGTGAAGTTACACTTGTTTTAAGGAGAATTACTTACTGCAACTTAATCACCAAATTTGGTTTAGAAATCAGTCGTGTGGATGCAATGCACTTTAAGGCAAAGTAGTTATTCTGATTTAACATCCCCATGTAAATAAAACTTAGACTAAGTGGAATTCTTGCATTTTCCTAGTTGCCTTGTGGTATACAATGCCACAGAGGAGATTGCGAGTGTGCTTATGCGCGAGAACACACCCAATTCCCCAGCAGCCCCAGAATATCTGGCTTATATCAGTTTCACGCTACTATTCTCACAAAAGCAATCCATAAACTAGCCATGCTTGGATGAGTTTTCACTCCTGGGTTTCTATGGTACAACAGCAGCGGAGTAATTTTTGAGGATGAAGGAAGTAGGGAAAGGGAGAAGAGAAGACAAACTCAGAACTAAACCCTTTCCCACATGAAGACTGGTGGTGCTAGGGAAGATTTCCTCTTACAGAGAAGTGCCGAAATTTTTACCTAAGGTATTTCAGTTTTAAATAACTTTAAAAAATCCTTTCCACTTCCCTCAAGTTTGCCAGTTCATCTTGCTACAGGAGTCTATCACAGGAGGCAGCAAACAGACCTGAAAACATGAGTTTGAGGAAGGGCGTGTGAGTTATTTTTTCCTTCTCCCTCTTAATAGGAGCTTAGGAGGGAAGGCTATGACAGCTACAGAAGCAGCAGAGGTAGTGACTCAAAGATGAGTGGATGTGGAAGCTGCAGAGAGAATACCTGAAAGATGCTTTGTTTGTATGTATGAAGTAGCACCTGAATGATCTGATGGAAGAGAAAATCACATCCCATCACAGGCCATTGGGCATATTTACCGCTAATAGTCAAAGATCAATTAATTGCCAAAATTAGGCTATCCCATCATACCATCCCCTCCATAAACTTATCGAGCTTAGTCTTGAAGCCAGATAGGTCTTTTGCCCCCACAGTTCCCCTTGGAAGGCTGTTCCAGAACTTCACTCCTCTGATGGTCATACACCTTTGTCTAATTTCAAGTCTAAACTTCCTAATGGCCAGTTTACATTCATTTGTTCTTATGTCCACATTGGTATTGAGCTTAAATAATTTCTCTCCCTCCCTGGTATTTATCCCTGATATATTTATAGAGGGCAATCTTATCTCTCCTCAGCCTTCTTTTGGTTAGGCTAAACAAACCGAGCTCTTTGGGTCTCCTTTCATAAGACAGGTTTTCCATTCCTCGGACCATCCTAGTAGCCCTTCTCTGTACCTGTTCCAGTTTGAATTCATCCTTCTTAAATATGGGAGACCAGAACTGCACACAATATTCCAGATGAGGCCTCACCAGTGCCTTGTATAATGGTACTAACACCTTCTTATCTCTACTGGAAATACCTCGCCTGATGCATCCCAAGACCGCATTAGCTTTTTTCAGGGCCATAATCACACTGGCGGCTCATAGTCATCCTGTGATCGACCAGTACTCCAAGGTCCTTCTCCTCGTCTGTTACTTCAAACTGATGAGTCCCTAGCTTATAACAAAAAATTCTTGTTATTAATCCCTAAATGCATGACCTTGCACTTTTCACTATTAAATTTCATCCTATTACTATTAGTCCAGTTTACAAGGTCATCCAGATCTTCCTGTATGATATCCCAATCCTTCTCTGTATTGGCAATACCTCCCAGCTTTGTGTCATCCGCAAACTTTATTAGCGCACACCCACTTTTTGTGCCAAGGTCAGTAATAAAAAGTTTAAATAAGATTGGTCCCAAAACCGATCCCCGAAGAACTCCACTAGTAACCTCCCTCCAGCCTGACAGTTCACCTTTCAGTATGACCCGTTGTAGTCTCCCCTTTATCCAGTTCCTTATCCACCTTTCAAATTTTCATATTGAGCCCCATCTTTTCCAATTTAACTAATAATTCCCCATGTGGAACCGTATCAAATGCCTTACTGAAATCGAGGTAAATTAGATCCACTGCATTTCCTTTGTCTAAAAAGAATTTACCACCTTCTCAAAGAAGGAGATCAGGTTGGTTTGGCATGATCTACCTTTTGTAAAACCATGTTGTATTTTGTCCCAATTACCGTTGACCTCAATGTCCTTAACTACTTTCTCCTTCAAAATCTTTTCCAAGACCTTGCATACTACAGATGTCAAAGTAACAGGCCTGTAGTTACCCAGATCACTTTTCTTTCCCCTTTCTTAAAAATAGGAACTATGTTAACAATTCTCCAGTCATACAGTACAACCCCCGAGTTTACAGATTCATTAAAAATTCTTGCTAATGGGCTTGCAATTTCATGTGCCAGTTCCTTTAATGTTCTCGGATGAAGATTATCTGGGGCTCCCGATTTAGTCCCATTAAGCTGTTAGAGTTTGGCTTCTACCACGGATGTGGTAATATCTACCTCCGTATCCTCATTCCCCTTTGTCATCCTGCCATTATCCCTAAGCTCCTCATTAAAGACTGAGGCAAAGTATGTGTTTAGATATTGGGCCATGCCTCGATTATCCTTAACCTCCACTCCATCCTCAGGGGTTAAGATATGGGATGTGGACTGAGGCTGAAGAGGGTCCTAGTGGGAGCAGGAAAGAATCCACTGATTGTCCTTCCCATGGGAAGGAATGTGAGAGCAAGATTCTTGTTGGGACACATCAAGGGAGACTATGCCAGGCTGGGGAAGATGCTTAAAGAAACAGTCTCAGGTGATCTTCATTGGGATTCTACATGTTGCTAGAGGAGGACAGAAAGGGAGAGAAGATTATGAAGATCAACAGTGGCTCAGGAAATGGTGCTATAAGGAGGGATTGTGGATGTTAGACTACTGAGAGGCATTCATGGACAGAAGACTGTTCGCATGAGATGCACGCCACCGGAGTAGGGCAAGAAATAGACTTCTGGGATGGAGGTTGACAACTGATTAAAAGAGCTTTAAACTAGGAACTCAGAGAAGACAATTGGAGATGGTGATGTAATCACTACATCTGATTAAAATACTGAGTGAGGAAAATCAGGTAAAAATACAACAATTGAGAAAGGAGCAGAGGGTAGGAGAATGGACAACAAAATAAAAAGATAGTGCCAGTACCAATGACAGTAACAGTGAGGTAGGAGATACTGGAAGTAAAATGACTACTAAATCAGGTTAGAAATATAGGTTAAGCCAAACAGAAACAATTACGATGTCTGTACACCAATGCAAGGAGCCTGGGTAACAAAATGGAGGAGCTAGAACTACTGATGAGGAAGTTATTATGTAGCTAATATAGGGATAATAGAAACATGGTGGAATAATAGTCAAGACTCGATTACAGGTATCAAGCATAGGCACTGTTCAGGAAAGAAAAGTAAAGGTGGTGGAGTAGCATGGTATATTAATGACGAGGTAGATTATAAAGAAATTAGAAGTGATGGAACAGATAAAAATCTGTTCAGGTCAAAGTCACTTTGGGGAAGAAAGATAAGAGGTTCCACTGGGATAACACTTGAGGTTTGCTACAGACCCCATGATCTGATTTGGATATGGCTAGAGACCTCTAATAGTTTTAACCGATATTCCTGGATGTGATAGCTGACAGATTTTTTCCCACTAAATAGTCACTGAACTAAGAAAAGGTGATGCTATTTTAGATTTAGTAAGCAGCAAGGACCTCATAGAAGAGCCGGTTGTAGAGGACAACCTTGGTTTGAGTGAATCCTGAGTTAATTCAGTTTAAACTAAAAGGAAGGATAAACAACAACAGGTCTGCAACTAGGGCCCTTGATTTCAAAACTTTAAAAAAAAAAAATGAAGGCAATTAGTTAGGGAAGTGGACTGGACTGAAGAAATCAAGGATCTGAATGTGAAAGAGGCTTCGAATTACTTAGTCAAAGTTGAAGATAGTATCTGGAGCCTGCATCCCAAGCAAGGGGAAAAATTCATAAGGTAGGGTTGCAGACCAAACTGGACGAACAAGCACCAGATTATTGAGAGAAAGCAAGAAACCTACAAGGAATGGAAGGAGGGATGGATCAGCAAGGAAAGCTACTTCTTGGAGGTCAGAAAGTGTAGAGAAAAAGTGAGAACTGCCAAAAACCAAGCAAAGTTGGACTTTGCAAAAGGAATTAAAACCAATAGTAAAAGGTTATTTTAGCCATATAAAGAAAACAATGAAAAAAGTAGGACCACTAAACACTGAGGGATGGGGTGGAGATTAAAGGTAATGTAGGTATGGTCTACCACTTAAATATTTTGCCTCAGTTTTTAATAAGAATAATGTGGCACTTGGGGACAGTGGCAGGGTGGCTAATGGGAATGAGGATATAGAAGTAGAAATTACCACAGATGGAAGCCAAACACAAACAGTTTAATGGGACCAAACTGGGCAGGCCAGATAATCTCCATCCAATGCTATTAGAAGTGGCAGCACATGAAATTGCAAGCCTAATAGTAAGGATCTTTAATGAATCCATAAACTTGTACCTATGACTGGAGGAACTGCAAATACAATGCCTGCATTTAAGAAAGGGAAAAAAGTGATCTGGGAAACTGCATACAGTTGGGGTCAAAGTAATAAGCCTGTAAGGTCTTAGAACAAATTTTGAAAGAGTAATTAAAGACAGAAACAAACAGTAATTGGGATGAAATACGTGTTTAAAAAGGTAAATCATGCCAGACAAACTTGCTCTCTCTTTAAAATAAGATTTCCTAGACAAAGGAAATGCAGTAGATCTTATCTACCTAGATTTCAGTAAAGGATTTGATCCAGTTCGAACTGGGAAATTAGTTATATTGAAGAAGATGGAGATTAATACGAGAATCAAAAGGTGGCTAAGGAATGGTTAAAGGGGAGACTACAATGGATCATGCAGAAAGGTGAAATGTCAAGCTGGAGGGAGGTTACTAGTGGAATTCCTCAAGGAACTATCTTGGGACCAAATCCTATAAACATTTTAATTCATGTCCTTGCAACAAAAATTGGGAGTGTGCTAATAAAATTTGCGGATGAGACAGTTGGGAGGTATTGCCAATATAGAGGAAAACTGGAATATCATACAGGATGGTTTGGATAATCTTGAAAACTGGAGTAATAGAAATGGGGTGATATTTAATAGTGCAAAGTGAAAGGTCATGCACTTATGGCTAACAAGAATTTTTCTATAAGCTGGGGACATATTAGTCCAAAGAGACAGGAGGAGGAGGAAGAGAAGGAGAAAGACCTGGGTGTATTGGTCAATCACAGAATGACTACGAGCCACCAATGTGATGCAGTTGTGAAAAAAACTAATATGCTCCTAGGATGCATCAGGAGCGGTATTTCCAGAGGAGACAGGAAAGTGTTATCATTATACAAGGCACTGATGAGACCTAATCCGGAAATACTGTGTGCAATTCTGGTCTCCCATGTTTAAGAAAGATTAATTCAAATTGGAACAGGTGCAGAAAAGGGCTACTAGGATGACCATGGGAATGAAGAACCTACTTCACAAGAGGAGACTTAGGCTAAACAAGTTATGGTCCTTAACAAAATGAAGGCTGAGAGGAGATATGATTGCTTTCTATAAATACATCAGAGGGATAAACATCAGCAAGGGAGAAGAGTTATTTAAGTTAAGGGCCAATGTTGGCATAAGAACAAATAGATATAAACTGGCCATCAACAAGTTTAGGACTGAAATTAGACAAAGGTTTCTAATGAGCAGAGGAGTGCAGCTCTAGAACAGCTTTCCAAGGGGAGCAGCAGGAGCAAAAAAACCTAACTTATTTCAATACTAAGCTTGCTAAGTTTATGAAGGGAATGGCAAGATGAAGTTGCCCGCAATGGCACTTGGCCCATCCAAGACTGCTAGTAGCAAATATCTCCATTGGCCGGAGATGGGACATTAGATGGCAAAGGCTCTGAATTACGAGAGAATATTCTTTCCCAGGTATCTGGCTAGTGGGTCTCACATATGCTCAGGGTCTTATGATCACCATATTCAGGGACAGGAAGGAATCCCCCCCATCCCTAGTCAGACTAGCAGAGACCTGGGGGTTGGGTATGTGTGATTGGGGGGGTTCAAGTTCCTCTGCAGCATGGGGCACAGGTCACTTCTTGGTTTGAACTAGATTAAATGGTTGATTCTCTGTAACTTGAAATCTTTAAATCAAGATGTGAATTTCTATAAAGCCCCATAACCTCTGGCTGAGTTACTGGAGTGGGTGGGTGAGGTTCTGTGGCCTGCGATGAGCAGGAGGTCAGGTTAGACAAACATGATGGTCACTTCTGGCCTTAAAGTCTATAGGAATACTTCACTCTGGGATGTCACCAATATCAAAAAATCTGAGGTTAATAGAAACCACTGGTCCCACAGGTTTCTGGAAAGTTATAGAAGTCTGATTCCTCCTCTTTCCCCCCCCCCCCCCCCCGGTCCCCTTCTCACAACATCTGCTGGCAAAATTACTCCCTGATTACCCTTTCCTCAGTAGTCTAATCAGTGGGAACGCTGAGCTGATGTGTTTATGTTTAGCTCAGTTCGTTTTCTGGTTTTGCAGTAGAACTGTAGCTCTACAACTGGGCAGGTGAGGAGTGAAGCCAAAAATAACCTTACTACAGATCAGTTCTTATGGACCATACATATAGTAAAACTTACACTCGACTATCTAATAAATCGTAAGTGACTACATCCATTATGCATCATTATAAGAAAAAAATCTGACTGCAAGAACTTAAAGGAATAAACTCGTTAAGTGGTTTCAGCTCTGCTCACTGGGCAAAACTACAATCAGGATTTAAAGTCAATAGCTGCATAGGGATTTCTGAACAGTAACTGAAGAACCCAAGACTTTCAAATATCCAAAGCTTAGGTTAAATCAATTGTTTACGTTTTGCCCAAGTTTCTCCCATAATTCTTTGGCCACTAAAATTTAGTGAAGATTGAGAGGTGCTCAGATACTACAGTAATGGGAACCATATAAGTACATGAGATAGACCTTATAAATTTAACCAAGTGCACTCAGTCATTATGCATTATTACATGTGTTATTTAACTTAAGTAGTATCCATTGAAAGCCTTTAGTCTAGGGTTTAAAATCAATTCTAAGGTTGCATTTTTAAAAGATTATAAAAATGGCTTGGATGAAAGCTGCAGTCTGAGTGGGAGAAGAGACTTCATTGGGAGAAAATTACATGTTTCAATTCACATCAGGACTACAAAGTTTCTTCAACAAGATCGCTGTAATAGCCAAGCACTTTTAAAAATTATTCATATGAAAATGTAAGATTTAAATTGAATAATCTTTAATTTTAAATTATCTTATTAAAAGTGGTTGATGGGATCGGAGAAGGCAAGAGCTGTAAAATTCAGACAGCTTTTTGAACCACTGCTTCTTTCACCTGACAGAGGTGGGTCTGGCTAAAAGTTAAATGGCTTCCCCACTGCCTACTAATTCCCTTCATCTCTCCATTCAGCTGGATCTGGCAGCAAACAAAGCAGATTTTCTACAGTAGATCAAACCACATTTGCTAGCCCAGATATGCTGTTCAGCAGGAGCATGGCTTGAAAGACCAAGGCAAAGCTAAGCAAGAGAATGGGATCATAGTAGTTTCAAAGGAAAACAGCTCAAGCAGGTCCTCCTTTGCCACCATCAGCTGGGAGAGAAGGAAGAAAAACGGGAGCGAAGCAGGTTTAATGGGAACATAAACACACCCTCAGACATAAGCAGATTTTTATGAGTGTCTGTATGACACAGATTAATAATTATGCTTAAATGCTTAATTGACTTTTTCCTCAATAAACCATTTTATAAGTGGAACAAACTCCCAAGGTGCACATTAATCAGCTAATTTAAGCATATCTTGGCTGTGTTTGAGGGACTGCTGTGCTTCAGCACACCCAAGATGTGCGTATATTGGCTGATTAACACTTGTGTGCCGTTGCTTGCATCACTAGCAAATTAAGCTTAAACTCGTGTAATCATACTACTTGAAGAGTAACAGCTCCTACCACAAAACAGACATCGCTATAAACAATACATCCAGGGACACACCTAGTTTGTTCCTCTTAAGCTCTATGATAAACCAATTTTCACTATTCCCTATGCCATGTCTGCTAATTCACCAGTAAAAAAAGAATTAGGAGGCTTAAACATTAAAACATTTTGGCTAGTAGCTTTTGTAACTGATCAACTTAAAGGGATATGTATCTATCCAGTTTTCAAAATGAATTTAAAATTGTATACTACACCCGCCCCCAAGTCCCTCTGACAATTCTTCTGATTCTGCAGTGACATTTTCCTATCATTTTAAATGTACTTCCTTTATCCCCTATTTCTGTGAAAGGCCCATCTGTCAAGGAGAACTGACCATGTACAAAGTGCAGTCAAACTCAAAGTGGGAAAAAACCCCTGAAAAGAAACCTCTTTCATTACAGTAATCATAGGTGTTATCTGCAAAACAGCAAGCAAGAGATTTCCAGGCAGTTTTCAATTTGAGAAGCATTCTCTCAGAAGGGGAGCATAAAAGTAAGCATATTTAGATTCATTCAAAACAATTTTCTTATAAGCTTGAAGAAAAATAACCCCAACAAAACAAAGCTATGAGTCACGATCAGCCAAGTCGTTCCCCCAACCTCTCCCACCAAAGTGTTTTTTAATAAAGGATTCAATTTGTATTATAAATACCAGTCACTTTGGTATCTCATTTAACTCTAAGGGGTGATTTCAAAAGCACTTGAGTGTTCCTAACTCGCTTGGGTGCTTTTGGAAATCTCACCCTTAAGAGTTATACAGCAATTAGCAAATAAACCAATACAGCATATTGCTTTGAGCCAAATTGAGGGAAAAAAAATAAAGGTACCATGTATAGAATATCAAACCATCTTAACTTTTAGGGTTACACTTATACAAACAGTAAGACTTATGAAAGCCGTCTTAAGCAATTGTTTTACAATATTATACAAAAGGGGACTACACAAGTGCAAAATACTGAGCAAGATCTTGCAAGTTAAAGGCCGCCATTGGGGGGAAAAAAACAACAAGTTGATTCAAAAATGACTGGCATAAGTTCTAGATTTCCAAGAAATTAGGTTTTTCAACTTTAAGAAAATTACAATAACTAAAACCTGAACATTTCGTCACTAATGCACTTCTGATGACTTAAGATTAAAGTGTAATGGAATTGGAAGATCTGGTATGGACATTCATTATCGGAGAGCAAAGTCTTTGCTTTCTTTCATAGCCTGCCACTGTAATTTTAAGTCTGTTTATAATTTGTACATAATGTCTGTCCAGCACAGAATTCAAGATTCTACTCTAATTGAACTATAACTATTTGTGGAAGTAGCAAGGTAATTAGCAAATAATGCAGACAGACTTTTTGGGGAGGCACACCCTTCTAGAGCAATATTCATACTGACTGTTTACAATAGCCGATTTAACTATTTAGATATAAAACATTAAAAACATATAGTGCTGTGCCAAACATTATAATTTAACATTCTAAATAGCTATGATCTCCAACTTAGCACAATGGAACTACAATTGTCAAACAGATTGGAAATGAACATAGCATTTTATTTTAAAAATTTCCTGTGATTCAGGAAAGCATTTAAGCATCTGACTTCAGTGGGACTTAAACACATGCTTAAGCATTCTTCCTGAATAGGGAGAGACTTCAGCACAAATTTAAGTGCTTTCCTGATTCATAGCCCAAGATTCCATACATTTCTCCACCCACTAAAAACTCTTGTAACAAAGTAAATTAAATATTTATCAAGGTATCTGGATCTATAAAAGAGAATAGATGTGTCCTACACATTTCTCTAAGTTGTTTCCTTGCTTACGTAACTGTAAAAAAAGACTTACATGGACAAGTTAGGAGATGGAACCCTACTATCATCAGCTAGGTTCCCAAGGTGGCTCGGCGTTGAAGTCGAACTGTTCTCTATAAAGCACTTCTCCTAGGCCTTCTGGATAGTTGTAAACCTGATCAGAGAGTTTGCCCTGTAGGAAAAATACATAGATAAATAAAATTGATAACTTAGGAGTAAACAACACTTTACTGTCAAACATGGAACTTCTGTTCTTAACTGCACTTTTAATATGGACTGCTGTCTCCTGTTATAGTAATCTACAACAATAATTTACAGAGCCTGTTTTTCAAAGCTGAGTGCACACACAAATGAGCATAAGGAAGTCAAATTGTCATCAGTGACATGTTTAACTATCAATAAATGTTATCCACCTTATGGCCTCTTGACATTTATGCCTCCCTAGAGCCTCCTCCCCTTACTGTTTCACTTAGGGTGACCAGATAGCAAGGATGAAAAATCGGGACAGTGGGTGGGGTTAATAGGTGCCTATAAAAGAAAAAGCCCCAAATGTCCCAATTTTATAGGGATAATCCTGATATCTGGTCACCCTAGTCTCACTACAGTAGTGGTCATCTCCCATATTCCTCAGGAGAGCCTCAATCCCCTCCCAAAGGGGCTCTGAGAAGCACAGGAGGTCAAAGCAATGTGTGATGATTGAAATTGGGACTACGGGCAGTGGATACAAGGACAAAACATAACAATCCGTGGGTGAGGGAGATGGTGGGAAGTACACAGGAGAATTAAGCTTTAGGATGGAGTGACATAAGGGGGTATGGGACTGTAATGGTCATAAGGTGGTACACATGGAATTTAATAGTCATTTTTGAGGGGATTAGCAGAGTCAGAAGTGGTGCAAAGAGCACCACTGTTCTGATAGCCCACCTATGATGAACTACAGGTTTGTTAGAACAGATACTCTTTGAAGAACTTCCCATAGTTCATGGGCCTGCAGTCCCTCTCTCAAAGACCACATTTAATTAATCTAAGTAGAGATGCTGAATCCACCACAAGTCCTCAAAGAGTCAAAAACATATTTTCCCAATTCCTACCCAGCTCTAATCAGTCCCCACCCTCAAGTGGGTACATATCTTCTAGGCCCTCCTACAGTGCTCTCACTTCCTCCCCACCCACCCGCATAACAGAGAGTGGTTGGGGATGTATTCTGGGGGCAAAGTTGGGGGCCTTGAGCTATGGGGAGGCCAGAGTCTGTGCATCAAGAAACTGGCAATTTAATTGGCCCTTAAAGGGCAAAGCTATTAAATACAGATCCAAAAGTCAAACTAAAGTCTTGTCTACAGAGGGACAGCAAAGATAATTAATTCAAATTAAAGGTGTGAAAGTGGCATAGTTAAACTGCATTAAACCACTGCATGAACACATTCATTCTTAATTAAAGTGGCCTTAGTTTGGTTTATTTCAATTCACCTTGAAAGTGAATTTAATCCTGCTTAGTTTAATTCACTTCCAAAGTGAATTGAAATAAACCAAACTAAGGCCTCTTCCATTCTGAGTAACAGCATCCACACAGGAATTTAATGCAGTTTTACTAATACACTTCAAATTCACACCTTTAATTTTCTTAGCTGTCCCTATGTAGACATCCCCTTAGGTGTTAAAATATGGGGTTTATATACCTGAGTTCAATTACAATAGTCATTTCGAAAAGTGCTGTAATGGGTAACAGTGGAGTTTAAACCAGCCCTGCTTACACAAACTGAATTCTTCACAGGTACAAACTAAAAGTGGCTGTCACATTTTAAAATAATTGCAATAACCAATGTAAGCAAACAGGTCATCTGGAAACCTGGGACATGCGGAGATTAAGAAGTGTGTGGTAATCCATGGTATAAAATACAGAGTACTACTGATATTTAATAAAAGTAAATCTATATTAAACTGAAAAATTTGAATACATATGGGCTACCAAAAATGGCTATCCTTTATCACATAATGGTCTTTTCAACCATAGCAGTTGCTTATATATGTATTGGCCAGGATAAATGAGCAAACAGGAGAATTATGCTAGTTCACATTACATAATTTGCACTCCAAACATATCATCTTTCTTTCCATCCCAGCAAAGGCATAACAGCAGTGCTGTAGTGGAATCTCGTTAATAAAATGTCATTACTTTTACAATACAAACTATAGAACATTTACTAATACAGTTATGAATATTAAAACTGAACTACACTTGTTAAAAATGAATTGGGATTCCTTACTTCTAGCTGACTGACTGAAAGTTACTTTTCATGTTCAGTTAACTTTAATTTTTCCATTGCAATTATTTAAATTAAAGCTAAGCCAATAAAATTACCTCTCAAACTATTGGCATACGAAATATTTGTTTTAAAATCAAGTGTTAATTTCACAAAAGCAAAATGTTTAAATATCTACACTATTTTTGGATGCTGTTCAAAAATGTGAACATCTGTATGCTGCTTTCAAACTGAGAACACTTACAGCACAACAAGTCTCTTAAAAACAGGTGTTGCAAGCAGAAAAGATGACCTTTACTGCAGTACGTAAAAGGCCACAATACAAGCAAATATGATCTGCAGTACAGTCAAAATGAATTTTGCCACATGCCACAAGGAGCTGGGGGAGAGCAGGAGAGCCAGTTTCCTTGGAGCTAGAATAAAAATTGACAATATTCCCTAGCGATAACTTTGTGTTGTGTTTTAGAGGAATGCACTGGAATTTTACTTTAGCATTTTAAGTCCTAAACTCAGGATTTCCCCCACACACACACCTTGTCAGTGATCTCAACTAATGTATAGAAAGTACAATTTCACTTCTCATGCACGAGTATTTAACTGTATCAAATATCCATAAAGGATAGAACAG
The DNA here is from genome assembly GCF_002925995.2 of Terrapene triunguis. Lineage (NCBI taxonomy): Eukaryota > Metazoa > Chordata > Testudines > Emydidae > Terrapene > Terrapene triunguis. The sequence goes on from NW_020664409.1 coordinate 79,628,472, forward strand.
CATTAATGAAGTCTGACTTTTGAAAGAATTTTATTCTAAGAGGTAAAGAATTTAATGAAAATGTTCAGTTTTCCAGATCAAAATAGGACAGTGCCAAAATGTCAAGTACTACATGCTAACATTTCAAGCAGGGTTGCCACGTCCCTAATTCTTCTGGGCAGCATAGATGAATTAAAGGAATTGCCTCATGTCCAGACTGAAATGCTTGATTCTTCCCTATTTTTACTGAAGGTCTCAAAAGTGGCAATAAAAAAAAATGGTCTTTACCAAAAGAACAAGTTTTCAGTCAAGGAATTTTTTTGCAACTAAATGCCTAGTAGCTGTACTTTGCCTTATAACACTTATAAAATCATCCATTGTCCATATCATCTTATGAAAAACTAAAGGCACTGAACTAAAATATCCAGGGCCCAAACCCCTACAATCCAGAATCATATGACTCACAGCACTAGTTGGCACACTTAGCAGAGACAGCATGAAGTGCATGGGTCATGGAAACAGAACTATCCCTGTTGTCCCTAGATCCTTTCAAGATCAGTGTTGAGGCATGCTGGTAGGACAGCGTGTGGGAAGCTTGCCTTCCTTGCTGCCCTGCAGATCAAAGTGTCTTCTGTTGCCAGAGCTATCCATCTGACTCCCTTCACCAACACTAAATCTACAATTACTTTTAAACTGAAGCTTATGGCTTATGTAAATTAGCTCATTTATTTACATAAATACTTAATGAAAATAATGTAATGTCCCTAATTTCCCCCCCCCCCCCCCAGGTGACACTCCTAATCCCCCTCTATGGTAAGAATGGTGCAATTTATTACACAGAATATTCACATCAGCATCAAGCCCACTAAGGAAAATATTTGAGACTCAAAACTAGCCAAGGTATGCAGTCCCCTTTTAATTTTACAGTGTAGGCTGGGGCAGCCAGAGGTACAGCTTATTGTAGCTCAGTTTCTCCAATACAGAAGGATTCCCCCGGAGGAGAAACATTTACATTACTATGTTACTACCAAATCCTGTCCTAGCCTCAGAAGCAGCCACAATCCCCTCCTCCCCACAGACTTGGAGTTCAGTGCTGCCTGTCTGACACCCCGCTGGGAAATAGAGAGAGATGGCGGGCAGAAGAGCACGCCTGCTGGAGCTGCTTTGGGGAGAATTGCTGTTCTGTGTATACGAGGCAGAGCAGGGAGGGGGCATTCACTCTTGCACTCACTGCAGTCTGAGACACATGGGGGGGGGGGGGAAGAGAGAGGCAATGTCGCAAGCAGCCGCGACGGCAGCAGCATTGTTCGCATGGTGACAGGAAGGAAAGAACCAGACTGGACCAGTCCAGACTGGAACAAACCCCTCCTCCCCTTCCACCACCATTATTCACGACAAAAACCGGCTGAAATGCTGTTGTGTCTCACATTCACCAAGGGAAGAACAGCAAGCAAGTGCATTATCTCTAGAGCTGGCAGCCCTCACAAACTCGGGGGAGGGGAGAAGAATTGGGGCAACACTTCAGCCCACTCACATATAAGCATGCAGTGTAAAAGAACAAGTCAGAGCTCTGAGTAGAGGCCCAGAGAAAGGAAAGCCAGAGCTAATCCATTTCATAATTGTTATACAGCCACTTCCCACAGCTACTGACACAATGCAGCTGTATTCCACTGGGGCTACCCAAACAAGCTATGCTGAGCCACCAGAGACTGCTGTAGACAGGGTCTGAATTGCAGCAAGTGGGAAATCGCTGTAACAGAACTTTTGCTCCTGTGTACTGTCACTTCTTGGTTGTGCAGGATGTTGCACAGCAGAAGATACATATCAAAAAGGATTGAAAGAGGTTTAGACTTGTTTTCCTCTGATATCCACAATTTGGATCCACCCTTATTGCAGTTACACATTTGTTCTGACTACCGAGTCAGCCAAGCTTATATTTTGTATGGATGGCAGTGTGCTAACAGTGAGAACATGAGTCTTCCAAACCCAATCACCTCATACACGTGTGCGCACACTTGCAAGTATAATACAGTCCCCACCATGTTGCCTCTACATGTGTGTATAAAAAGCCCTACAGTTCCCTCACCATCTCCCCTTTGCATGCTCACCCCCCACTTCACAATCTGGCTCTTCTCTCTGCTAGCACCCCCTTCCAATGAAGCAGGTGATGGGACCATGACACAAACACACCCAGCTGACACCACTCTGAGAATACACTGACAGCCAGACCCCCTTTGTACACATTCTAACAGCCGCTGAGTAGTGACTCAGTCCTCCTTCATACACTTTCCACAGGCCACCACTGTGACCGAGAAGGACATAACCAATCAGACCAAAAGGACTCCCAAGGCAGCCAAAACAGTGAAAAATGGGCTTAACCGAGACACTTCCAAAAGAACTGGTGGGCAGCAGCAACCCGGTTACTGTTAGCCTGACAGACTGGTGGAGGGGAGGGGAGAATGTGTGTGTGTCCTTGAGGCAACAAGGGAAGGAGAGATTGTGTCTGAGGTTGAGCATGATTGCTAAGCAGGATAGAGGGGGTACGGAAGAGCATTCTTTACCCACTGGCATATCAGCATTAAGTCAATGTGCCCAAGACATTAAGACCCCCAGGTGAGGGCTAGAGCAGGCCACTTGTGCAATATCCTCAACCCCTACTCCTCCCACTGCTGCCACATGAGCTTCACACATGCCCCGGTCACGAACCCCATTAACAAAGGCAGAGCATAAAGATCTCATTGGGGGTTACCAACTGCCAGCACCCACAACATGGCTCAAGTGATGGGGATAGGAAAAGAGATGTGACACCACAACAGAACCCGGATGGATAGTCACAGTTACACAGACATACAACATGGCCTCTGAGAAACAAGAGAAGAGTCTTTGCCATGCTACAAACACCCTCTTCTGCTCCCTTGTCCTCCTCTCCTGTCTAGTCAGGCCTTCTTTACTGATCAAAACATCTAGTTACAAACCTATTTCCCTATGCCCCCCAAAATGGCATTCTGAGTGTCAGTTTACTAACTGTAAAGAGAATCAGTGAAAACCCACATGGGAGGGAAACAACACTACTGAGCCAGGGCAGCTCTGACAAGGGGAAGTGATGATGAAACAGCTCCTGCTACAAGGACTATTCCTGGGGGGAGATGGGGAGGGGTCTTTTCACTGTTCTTAAGTAGCCAGGTCAAGAGACTCCCCTCTCCTCCCCCACCCCCAAAAAAAGGGCATCGAGCAACGCAGAAGCAGCTGGAGGAGGAGTCCGCTATTACTGCTAACTGACCCACTTCAGACTGAGACACATCACACACAGCCACCCAACCCCCTCCACAGGAATCCGCCATGTTAGAGCAGCTGCTGAGCCCCCTTACATAGTCACATTTGGGTCTGTGGCTAGTCTCCTCTCCCCCCCCTCCCCGAACAGATACATCAGCCACCGTACAGCAGCCCCTAGATCCCCGCTCTCCCCCCCCACACACACACGGGTGTCCGCCATGTTCGAGAAGCGGCTGCTGAGCACCCTCCACACACACATTCCCTTGCTAAATGTGCAACAGCACCTCACTCCTGGCCCGCTCCGGGAGGACACGCCAGCCCCGCATTCAGCGGCAGAGAGCCGCAGCAATGCGTACCGGGGGAGGGGGACAAATCTGACTCATCCCCTTCTTCCCGACTACCGCTGCTGGGAAGGGGTGCTGCCCACGGCTCCCCCAACCCGCCACTGCTGCCGAGAACCTGCAGCTCACGCCTCCCACAGCCGCTGCTCGGCGCGGGGGTGGCCGGAGGTCCGCGGATCCCTCCTGAGGATAGAAGCGGTGCTTGGATCCCCCGACCCCCCTTCATGCGGGGAAGGGGACAAACAGCCCCCGCTGTTTCTGGGGGGCTGGAGCCTGCGAAGCCCTAGGAACTTGCCCTCCACCAGCCGGGAGGTCTGGAACCAAAAGCCCGCAGAGCCCGGCTGGGCCCGTCCCACCCCCCACAAGTCCCAGGCTTGGGAGAGCGTCTGCTTCGCAGCTGCCAGGGTTGGAGGCGTGGGGGTCTCTGCTCGCCACAGTGCCCGGGGGTTTGGGGCTCTCGCTTTCCACCCCCACCCCGTGGCCATACTAAAAAGGGATGTACCAGCATTTGGGGGTATCTCCCCCACCGGCCCCTGCGCGGCAATGCGCAGTGCCGGAGGGCAGGGGGTCGGCCTGCACCCCCCCCCACGCCGTGTCCCCGGGGGTGGGGGGTCTCCCTCCGCCCTGCCCCCAGCCCGGGTACTCACGTGCGACAACGGCCCGAAGGATTTGGTAAATCGTCTTCGCTTTTTAGGCGGAATTTTTAAAGAGGGATGTGGGAACCTACAGCAGAAATACAGGCGGCGGCAGCGGCGCCCTCCAGGGCCATAGGCTGCGGGGGCGGCCGGCGGGGGGAGCGCAGGGCAGCGCTGGGACGGCGGGGCACGGGCGCGGAGAGACGGGCAGGCCGGGAGCGCGAAGGGAGCGAGCCGGGCAGAGCGGGGTGGTGGCGGCCAGCCGGGCAGGGACACGCGCAACAACGCCGAGCAGACAGGAAAGAAGAGGAGGGGGCGCCGCAGCCCGGCACTTATAGGAGGAGCGGGAGGCGGCGCCACGCGTCACAAGCATGGGGGAGAGGGCGGTGTCTGCCGCGGGCCAAGCCGGTAACCCGCATCCTCCCGCCTCCACTACCCAAGGCACAGCGCTCTGGGCGGGCCTGGGGCGCGTGCGCCGGCAGAGAGCCGGCCCCGGCCCCTGCCCTTTGCCCCTCAGCTGCCGACTGGGCTTCCCTTTGCCCGGCGAGGCCGCGAGAGCGCCCAGCCAACAGGTGGGAAACTTGAGGTAACCCAGCCCCGGAGCTGCAGCCGGGCCTGGCCCCTACAGCCCGGGCGGCAGTGTTTTCCCCAGGAATTGTAATGGGAAGGGGGGATGGAATATTGGGGGGGAGGGTCAGGGCCGAGGAGGGTTGAGACCATGAGGGTGAAGGTGGGCTGTATGGCACCATAGTAAAAACTGAAAAATGTTTCACGACCATTTTATGAGATTTAACTCATGTTTTAAAATCATCACAAAAATTAAAGTTGGCTACTCAAGCCTACTGTGAAGCATGACATCTACATCCATCTTGGTTTCTTGTTGGAATTTTGCACAATTCTTTGGTGTCTTCTTGTGTGCCCGTCACTTCCAGTCCTTCATGATATGTTCATGATCAGGCAGAAGGCAACTTCTTTCAGAACACAAAATTCTATTCAATGAGGAAAAAGAACTCTCAACTGTAGCTGTTGTGACTGGGAGCAGCAAGAGATGAATTTCTACTTCTTTCGTCCCAGGAAAAATAGCACAAAAATTAGGTTGAACCACTAGTGATGATAAAGAAGTTGAAGTTAAATCTTCATTTGTTTGTCATATGATATTCCACTCTGTGTTCAAAATTTTCTATTCTGTCCTGATCACATCATAGCCCCATGGCTGGTAGTGCCTCACTCCACTCAACTGTAGTTATAAGACAGGCATCTGTAAAAGCTATGTAGAGGTTGAGTAGAATCCAGAAATAGCTATTGTAGATTTGTAAGAATCAAGTCTGTGTACTTTTTCAGCTGGCTTAACAAACACTTCTTGTCCTCTTCGCTTAAGGACCTTCATTAGTTTACTTCTGGACTGAAATCTTTGCTTCTTCTAGTACATTTTCAATGGATATCTCTGATTGATCCAAGGGTAGTTTCTATTGCTTGACAAAGATCTACTACTGTTGTAGCAGATGCCTGGATGACATTGTTTAATGACCCAAGTGGTTTCAACAATAGACTTACAAGAGAGAGAATGGTGATAGTCTTCTCTGAACTAAGTAAAAAAAAGTAGTCCACCATTCTCATTACTTAGATCTGTCCTATCTTGGTGGATACTTTCCAAAGCCAGTAATAATGATTGCAGTAATTTTAAGACAACAGCCAAGAATTGCTCATGAGAAAGCCGGCAGGTTTTCCAAGGTTTGAACTTCAGTCCCAGTGTATCTTCTATTTGTTTCCAAGACTTCAGTCTTTTAGGGGATGTATCACTCGGTGATTCCCTATTCTGTTCATTCCCTCTGAAGCACCTGGAATAGTCACTGTTGGAAGACAGGATACTGGGATAGATGGACCATTGGTCTGACCCAATATGGCCGTTCTCACATAAAAAATAATAATAATAATAAAGTTTAGTACAGAAACTCCCCAAGATAATGACCTCTTGAGATAGCAATGATGTGAGATAATGACCTTGGCAAATAATGCATTTTAAAAATCTTGGCCTACTAGGAAATGTATATTTATATAAGTTTACCAGTCACAAATCTAGCATTCTGGAGCGAAGTCACTAAAACATAGTCCAATGCTCTGACCGCTGTTATTTGTTGTGCCACCGTTCACTTTACCGCTCTGTCCCCAATGTCCCTGCACTGTCACCTTCTGCTGCCACCTGCCACTGTGACCTCTGTGAGTCGGTCTCTCGCGGTTCCATCCAGCTCTCAGTGATTTCAGCTCTCACTGGGGGAACCTCACTGCTAGTTCAGGCTGGGCTGTCTCTTCCACAGAAACACTGTCCCACAGCAGGTCTAAGCACTTAGACCTGATTATCAGTAATTTCAGCTCTGGTGGTCACTTAACAAACCAAAAGACTCTATGGAGCCTAATCATCTCTCTCTCTAAACAGGAGAGAGGGGCAGGTCAAATAGTGCCTGTGACTCTTTGGCAGAGCCCACACCACCAAGCAAAACACCTGTGCCCTACCCTCTCTCTCTTCACTAGGATATAGCATCCAACTCTCCTGCTTAGCAAGTGCAGTTCAGTTGAGGATGACCAGTGCTTAATTTGTAATGAAAGAGGTGCTGGGGCTCAAGCAAGTTTGTTACTTTCATAACTGATGTGACAAGCCCAGAGGTCCCAGAACTATGAACTGCCAAGCCTAGAGGTGCTGAGGCTCTGCCCTGGCAAGCCCTAGCACAAATTAAGCACTGAGGGAGACCCCCTCATTCAGTCAGGCTAAGTACAGTTTGCTGCCCTTTACTCATACAATAAGGATAACAACATTTCATGACTCACACATTTAATACTTAAGTGATTTGTAACCCAACCCCAGCCAAAATTGATCACTTGGGCAGCATAGCTCTGTCTGCTGGATACCTAGGCAGAGTAGGTGTGTTCATGTAAACACAGTCTGGTCCTGAAGCCTTTCCACCCACCACTGGCTCATCATTAGCTGTCAGGGGAGAGCTCATTCAGACCTTGCTTATAAATAATAATTTGAAATTATTAGGTAGGCCAGTATAGCCAAAACAAATGTGCCGACATTGTCATAAATAACAGCTGTATGAGGAAGCTAGTCTTTGTTCATACTTTTCAAACCCATTATGCTTTCTCAGGTACAAGTATTTTCTCATATACTGCATATGCTTTTAAAGTGTGTATTAATGTTTCAATTTCAATTCAAATTTCCAACCAATGACTAAATTGGCAACACTGCATGTAACTGGGGGGTGTTGGGGAAATTCGGGGGGGTGTCTAAGGAAATCCTTGCTGGGCAGCCTCCCCCCAGCAGCGGCCGAGAGGGATTTGCTCCGTTCCCTGAGGGGCTGCAGTAACGTGAACCGGGGCCTCAGGCAGCAGGGGGAGGCCCCAGCCCTGTTGCGGCTCAGACTTCAGAGGCATGGAGGAGGCTGAGGACCGCAGTGTGATGGGGGTGGGGTAGAGGAAAATAGGGCCATAGCCAGTATCTACTTGGGGCCTCAGAGCGCCTCAGCAACTCCCGGGCTCACCCTCTGGACCAGCAGGGTATCCCGGGGGGTGGGGGAAGACAGGCTGGCTACTGACACACCCACCCTGTGAGGGGGCAAAGGAGGAAACAACTCACTAGGATATCATAGAACTGGAAGGGACCTCGAGAAGTCATCTAGTCCAGTCCCTTGCACTCAAGGCAGGACTAAGTATTCTCTAGACCACCCCTGACAGGTGTTTGTCCAACCTGCTCTTAAAAATCCCCAATGATGGAGATTCCACAACCTCCCTAGGCAATTTATTCCAGTGCTTAACCACCCTGACAGTTAGGAAATTTTTCCTAATGTCCAACCTAAACCGCGCTTGCTGCAGTTTAAGCCCATTGCGTCTTGTCCTATCCTCAGAGGTTAAGAACAATTTTTCTCCCTCCTCCTTGTAACAGTCTTCTATATACTTGAAAACTATTGACTCATATTTAGCTTGTGATCCACTATGACACCCAGATCCCTTTCCGCAGTACTCCTTCCTAGGTAGTCATTTCCCATTTTGTATGTATGCAACTAATTGTTCCTTCTTAAGTGCAGTACTTTGTATTTGTCCTTATTGAATTTCATCCTATTTACTTCGGACCATTTCTCCAGTTTGTCCAGATCATTTTGAATTTTAATCCTATCCTCCAAAGCACTTGCAACCCCTCCCAGCTTAGTATCATCCACAAACTTTATAAGTGTACTCTCTATGCCATTATCTAAATCACTGATGAAGGTATTGAACAGAACTGGACCCAGAACCAATCCCTGCGGGACCCCACTCATTATGCCCTTCCAGCACGAATGTGAACCATTGATAATTACTCTCTGGGAACGATTTTCCAACCAGTTATGCACCCACCTTATAGTAGCTCCATCTAGGTTGTATTTCCCTAGTTTGTTTATGAGAAGGTCATGTGAGACAGTATCAAAAGCCTTACTAAAGTCAAGATATACCACATCTACTGCTTCCCCCCTATCCACAAGGCTTGTTACCCTGTCAAAGAAAGCTATCAGGTTGGTTTGACACGATTTATTCTTGACAAATCCACACTGACTGTTATTTATCACCTTATTATCTTCTAGGTGTTTGCCCACTCCAACCCCCAGCCAGCCATGGGGCCAAGGAGAAGGAAACAACTGAGCACTGCATCTGCCCATGGCAGCCCCGTAAAGGGACCAAGGATAAGGAAACAACTTACCATCGTATCTTCCCAACCTCCAACCCACTTCAGCAAAGGCACTGAAAATGGAAGAAGCAACATATTACTAGAGCATCCTATTCACCTCTACTTCGCAACGGGAGCAGGGGGGAAAGGAAGCATGAAGTCTGATTGTCACTCACAAGGAGTGGGGTGGTACCAGTTTGTTAAGAAAATAAAGGACTGCTCCATGAAAAATGTCAGGCAAAAGTAATTGTTAAAGGACACCAGGCCACAATATTTTTATTCATGGAACAAAAGTTTACACAGTACAAAATAATTAATTTATGTCAAAGGGTCTGATTGTTGGCATAATTATTGCTTGAAAACACATTTTATCTGATTCAGTGTTTTGTGGTAGTTCCTTATTGGAAATGGGTCATGGACCATTAGGCATCAAATAAAAGGCATTTCTCAAAATACAGAACAGGTGGGCAGCCATGCATCACTTCCTTATGGCAGCTTGGAGCCCTGCTTTTGATTGGAGGCCCCCACAAAAATAATGTCGCTCTATCCATTTGGAAGCAGATGTCATGGCAGAAACTAGGTCTTTAAAGTCCATCAGCAGCCTCATTCAGTGAGCTAATGACAACCTATTAACTGACTGACTTCACTAAGCATTAATAGGCTGTTATTAACTCTCACTGAAGAAGGCTTTAATCATGTTCACGGACCTGGCAAACTCAGGCTTTTTATGGATTTCTCAGGCCCTCAAGACTATTGCATAAGCAAATATGTGCACTAAAAAACTTAGGTAGCCCTGTATATTCCATAGAGTTTATCTGGGCACTTATGGTCTCCAACACTAGTATCTTTGCACATCACAAACAATTTGTCCTCACAAAACCCCCTGAGGAAAGAAAGTATTATCCTAGTTTTACAACTGAGCCACAGAGCGATTAACTAACCTGCTTAAGGTTACAAAAGAAGTGGTAGATCTGAGAATTGAACCCAGATCCACAGTCCTGATCCAGTAGTTCAACCACAATGACATGTTTAGGATATTTTAAAAACTCACCTTGTTCAAACTATCACAATTCTATTATACACACACAAGTATAGAATGAATTGTCCAGCTCAATTACACCCACCAAAAAGCCACATAAGGATGGGTGCTTCTGCCTTTCAAACCTATGGCTGAGCTGAAAATGCACCCAACACTAGAAAAATATTAAATTACCACTGTGGAGGGAAACTACTTGTTTTCCTTCAATGCAAGACTATGTATAGTGGTATTTTTATAATAATATACAGAGCAAGTTGATAGTCTTAAGCAAAAGGTACAGACCTGTCAACTTTTCAGAATTTTTTTTTTTTAAAGTATACAGCATCCAAGCATGGTAGGTCTGGGTGTCTTCGTCTTTGCTTCTCACTTTTCCACCAGTTCAGCTTTCCCTTTTGTCAATCACTTCAGTGAGGATAAGGTAAACTGGCAAGTAATTCTGGGTTCATTACAGCGTCTCTTCGTCTCCTGTAGGCATAGGTGGTTCCATGTGTATAAGTCAACAGGACCAGGATCAGCAGGCAGAAAGCAGGTATTTTGCAAGGTATTCTGCATCTGGGCACAAAAATTTAAAATCCCTGTAGTGCTACACCCCTATGCACATGCTTCTCATTTTCCACTGAGGCAGGCTTACAACCTGCTATTGGGAGCTCCGTCCCCAGGGTGTACAAGCAGCAGGGAAGATGGAAAGAAAAAACCCTGCGGAGAGATGGGGGAAGCAACCAAGTAGATACTACATTTTGAAAGCCATGGGGGAAACCACAGTCAGAATTCAATTTTTGAGATAGATTGTATGAAAAGCAAATCAAATACACATTTATTATTAACTGTGAAACCAACTGGTTAAAAGTGATGAGTGGCAGGCCAGTTGAAAGTCTCTGAGTAAAAATAAAAGGAAAAATAGGGGTGACATCATGGTAGGGGGGTCTACCACAGACCACCAAATCAGGAAGAGGCGGTGAAAGAGGCATTTCTAGAACAAATAACAAAAATATCCAAAACAAGACCTGGTAGTAATGGGAGACTTTAACTACCCAGCCATCTGTTGGAAAAGTAATATTGCAAAATTTCCAATATTGGAAGGTATTGGGGTCAACTGTTTGTTTCAAAAAGTCAAGGACGGCCATTTTAGATTTGATTCTGACCAACAGGGAGGAATTGGTTGTGGATTTGAAGGTGGAGGGCAATTTGTGTGAAAGTGATCATAGAATGAGAGATTTCATTAGTCTAAGGAAAAGAAGGAGTGAGAGCATCAGAATAACATAAACATAAAACTGCGAGCAGGACACCCACCCCTGAGTGCATGGGGCAGAGTTTTCTGCCTCTTGTTCTTGAGTTCTACAACCAAAAGTTCCTTTACTGTGCCCCTCTCTGTTCCCCCACTCAGAGTGGTTGTCCTTGGTCAGTGAGGACCCAGGGTTCAGAAGTGCATCTGTGTGAGTTCACCTCCCACCCAGGGAAGAAGACACCTGACTTGTACTGCCATGTGAGCACCTGTTCTGGTTGGCCACCCTGCCAGCTGCTGTTCCTTACTGCCTGGCTGCCCTGCCATCCTCTGTTCCTTGCTGCCTCCTTGCCACTTTTTGTGTCACCTACCTCTCTGCTGTGACCTCTGTAGGTCAGTCTCTTAGGGCTGGTCTACACTGGGGGGAGCGTCAATCTAAGGCCTGGTCTACACTAGGACTTTAATTCGGATTAAGCAGCGTTAATCCGAATTAACCCTTCACCCGTCCACACTACAGAGCCAGTTAATTCGAATTAAAGGGCCCTTTAAATCGATTTCTGTACTCCACCTCGACGAACGGAGTAACGTCAAAATCGATTTTGTTAATCCGAATTAGGGTTAGTGTGGCCACAAATCGATGGTATTGGCCTCCGGGAGCTATCCCACAGTGCACCACTGACCGCTCTGGACAGCAATCTGAACTCGCATGCACTGGCCAGGTAGACAGGAAAAGACCCAGGAAAATTTGAATTGCATTTCCTGTTTCCTGTTTGCTCAGCGTGGAGAGCACAGGTGACCACAGATACCACAGATACCTCAGCTCATCAGCACAGGTAACCATGCAGGCTGATAATCGAAAAAGAGCACCAGCATGGACCACACGGGAGGTACTGGATCTGATCGCTGTATGGGGTGAGGATTCAGTGCTAGCAGAACTTCGTTCAAAGAGACGAAATGCCAAAACTTTTGAAAAAATCTCCAAGGGCATGATGGAGAGAGGCCACAATAGAGACTCAGATCAGTGCCACGTGAAAGTGAAGGAGCTCAGACAAGCCTATCAAAAAACAAAGGAGGCAAACTGTCGCTCCGGGTCAGAGCCGCGGACATGCCGCTTCTACGCAGAGCTGAATGCAATTCTAGGGGGGGCCGCCACCACTACCCCACCTGTGATCATGCAAACCGGGTCTGGGATAGTCTCTACACCTGAGGATTCTGAGGGTGGGGAAGAGGAGGAGAAGGAGGAGGAGGAGGAGGAAGATCAGGATCTTGCAGAGAGCACCCAGCACTCCGTTCTCCCCAACAGCCAGGAGCTTTTTCTCAGCCTGACTGAAGTACCCTCCCAAGCCTCCCAAGCCAGTAGCCAAGACCATGACCCCATGGAAGGGACCTCAGGTGAGTTTACCTTTTAAAATATAAAACATGGTTCAAAAGCAAGGTTTTTTAATGATTATTTTGCCCTGAGGACTTGGGATGCATTCGCAGCCAGTACAGCTACTGGAAAAGTCTGTTAACGTGTCTGGGGATGGAGCGGAAATCCTCCAGGGACATCTCCATGAAGCTCTCCTGGAGGTACTCCAAAAGCCTTGCCACAAGGTTTCTGGGCAGTGCCGCTTTATTCCGTCCTCCATGGTAGGACACTTGTCCACGCCATGCTTGCAGCAAGTAATCTGGTATCATTGCCTGACAAAGCCTGGCAGCGTATGGTCCCGGTGTTTGCTGGCATTCAAGCAACATCCGTTCTTTATCTCGCTGTGTAATCCTCAGGAGAGTGATATCGCTCATGGTAACCTGCTTGAAATACGGGAACTTAATTAAGGGGACAGAGGTGGCCGTTCCTACTGGGCTGTTTGCCTGTGGCTGATAAGAAATCCTTCCCTGCAGTTAGCCAAGCGCAGGGGCGGGGGGGGGGGGGGGGA
>NW_020664409.1:79641669-79673787 GCF_002925995.2 Terrapene triunguis
GCGGTCGGGGAGGGGTACATTGAGCATTCCAGGGAATTCATGGCGGGAGGGGGGGCGGGGGGGGTTAGTTTGGTTTCAGCAGGGATTTTCCCTGTTACCAGCCACGCGGTCGGGGAGGGGTACATTGAGCATTCCAGGGAATTCATGGCGGGAGGGGGGGCGGGGGGGGTTAGTTTGGTTTCTGCTGCTGAAGGTTAACAGGAAAACCTCAGCAGTCAACAGGCTTTGATTGGTATGTTGGAAAGGAGGGCGCAGAAGCCGAAAGACAATGGCTTACCATGGCTGCCTGCAAGCTGAATTCTGTTGCCCGGACCTGCGTCTGTGATCTCTAACACCAAAGCCACAGGCACTCAATATTAAGATGGAAAATGCGACCTTGTACTGAAATCACATGTGCTATGTAATGTGAATAGTGTTCACCATGAAAGAGTACAAGCATTGTTCTGTAAAATGTATCATTTTAAAAACTTCTCTACTTTTTTTCAACCCTCCCTCTAGCAGCTGCAAATGTTTCAAGCCTCCCTCCTGCGTCCAGAAGGCTATCTCAGATAAGGCGTCGTAGAAAGATGACGCGAGACGACATGTTCAAAGAAATAATGAAATCCACCCACAATCAAAGAGCTCATTTGAATGAGTGGAAGGACACTGTATCTAAATTTAGGAAAGATGCCAGTGACCGTGAGGTCTTGAGGGATGCTCGAGATGAGAGGTGGCAGGCTGCAACGCTGGGGCTGCTGCGTGAGCAAACGGACATGCTCCGGCGTCTGGTGGAGCTTCAGGAACGGCAGCAGGATGGCAGACTGCCGCTGCAGCCGCTGTATAACCTACCTCCCCCCTCACCATGTTCCATATCCTCCTCACCCAGACGTGTAAGAACGCGGGGGGGGATGCTGCGTGCACCCTGTCACTCCACCCCAGGGGAGAGCCCAACCAAAAGGCTGTCAATATATTGAATTTGATCAGTGGCCTTAGACTTCCCTCTTATCCTCCTCCCAAACCTCACCCACATTACCTTCTTGGTTCTCTCCCTATGTTTATAATCACTTAATAAAGAATACATGATTTTTAAACGATAGTGACTTTATTACCTTTGAAAGAAAGCTGGGGGGAGGGTGGGTTGCTTACAGAGAATGAATGAGAATGAAGGGGGCTGGTTTTCATGAAGGGAGAAACAAACAGAAATTTCACACTGTAGCCTGGCCAGTCATGAAACTGGTTTTCAGAGCTTCTCTGATGCACACTGCTTCCTGGTGTGTTCTTCTAATCGCCCTGGTGTCTGGCTGCGCGTAATCAGCAGCCAGGCGATTTGCCTCAGCCTCCCACCCAGACATAAAGGTCTCCCCCTTACTTTCACAGAGATTGTGGAGCACACAGCAAGCAGAAATAACAATGGGGAGATTTCTTTGGCTGAGGTCAGAGCGAGTTAGTAGCGATCTCCAGCGCGCTTTTAAACGGCCAAATGCACATTCTACCACCATTCTGCACTTGCTCAGCCTGTAGTTAAACAGCTCCTGACTCCTGTCCAGGCTGCCTGTGTATGGCTTCATGAGCCATGGCATTAAGGGGTAGGCTGGGTCCCCAAGGATAACGATAGGCATTTCAACATCCCCAACGGTTATTTTCTGGTCCGGGAAGTAAGTCCCTTGCTGCAGCCGTTTAAACAGATTAGTGTTCCTGAAGACGCGTGCATCATGAACCCTTCCCGGCCACCCCACGTTGATGTCGGTAAAACGTCCCTTGTGATCCACCAGTGCTTGCAGCACCATTGAAAAGTACCCCTTGCGGTTTACGTACTGGGTACCCTGGTGCTCCGGTGCCAAGATAGGGATGTGGGTTCCATCTATCGCCCCACCACAGTTAGGGAATCCCATTGCAGCAAAGCCATCCACTATGACCTGCACATCCCCCAGAGTCACTAGCTTGTGTAGCAGCACCTCAGTGATTGCTTTGGCTACTTGTATCACAGCAGCCCCCACAGTAGATTTGCCCACTCCAAATTGATTCCCCACTGACCGGTAGCTGTCTGGCGTTGCAAGCTTCCACAGGGCTATTGCCACTCGCTTCTCAACTGTGAGGGCTGCTCTCATCCTGGTATTCTGGCGCTTCAGGGCAGGGGAAAGCAAGTCACAAAGTTCCATGAAAGTGCCCTTACGCATGCGAAAGTTCTGCAGCCACTGGGAATCGTCCCACACCTGCAACACTATGCGGTCCCACCAGTCTGTGCTTGTTTCCCAGGCCCAGAATCGGCGTTCCATGCCTATAACCTGCCCCATTAACAGCATGATCTCCAAAGCACCGGGTCCCGCGGTTCGATAGAATTCCATGTCCATGTCCTCATCACTCTTGTCGCCGCGCTGCTGTAGCCTGCTCCTCTCTGCCTGGTTTTCAAGGTTCTTGTTCAGCATAAACTGTACGATAAGGCGCGAGGTATTTACAATGTTCATGACTGCTGTCTTGAGCTGAGCGGGCTCCATGCTTGCCGTGGTATGGAGTCTGCTGCGTTCAGCCAGGAAAAAAGGCGCGAAATGGTTGTCTGCCGTCCGTTGCTTTCATGCAGGGAGGGGGGGAGGGAGGGAGGGGTGAGGCTGTACCCAGAACCACCTGCGACAATGTTTTGGTCCCATCAGGCACTGGGATCTCAACCCAGAATTCCAATGGGCAGGGGAGACTCCGGGAACTATGGGATAGCTATGGGATAGCTACCCACAGTGCAACGCTCCAGAAATCGACGCTAGCCCCAGTACATGGACGCACACCACCGAATTAATTTGCTTAGTGTGGCCGCATACAATCGAATTAATACAACCGGTTTACCAAATTCGAATTAGCTAAATTCGGATTAATCGTGTAGTGTAGACGTACCCTTAGATACGCAACTTCAGCTACGAGAATAGCGTAGCTGAAGTTGAGGTATCTTAGATCGACTTACCTCCTGTCCTCACGGCGCAGGATCGATGGCCGCGGCTCCCCCGTCGACTCCGCTTCCGCCTCTCGCCCTGGTGGAGTTCTGGAGTCGATGGGGAGCGCGTTCGGGGATTGATTTATCACATTTAGATGAGATGCGATACATGGATCCCCGATAGATCGATTGCTACCCGCCAATCCGGCGGGTAGTGAAGACGTATCCTTAGTGATTTTTAGCTCTCAGTAGGCTGGGCAGAAACACTACCTCACAAGTACTGAGTACATCACTGAGTACTTAATGTAACAAAAGGCTTATAATTAAGCCTATTTAGCTCTGTCTTTCAACAGTGGGGAGGAACAGGTTAAACCAGACCTGTGGATTCTCCCTAAGGGTTGTTCCCTATCTCCTGGCTAAAACATCTACCCCCACCCCTCTCACTTTCACTGGGGTCTGGCATTTGAGCCCCTGACTTAACGAGGTCCTTTCAGCTGAGGGTGACCTCCTCATTGGGGACAGGTTAAGCACAGTTCTGCTCCCCTTTATTCATACAATAAAGACAACATGGATAACAGAATTTCAGTACCCCTGCATTCAGTACTGAAATGATTTGTAACCCAACATGTGCCAAAGTTGATCATTTTGAGGAACACCACTTTATCTGCTGGATATCTAAGTAGATTAGGTGTGTTCATGTAAATACAGTTTGCTCCTGAAGTCTTGCTCCCTCCCAGCTGGCTGTCAGGGGAGAATTCATTCAGACCCTGCTTACAACAGGAAGGACTTTCTAACTATCAGGTAGTTAAGATCTGGATTAGGCTTCCAAGGGAGGTTGTGGAAACCCCATAATTGGAGGTTTTTAAGAACAGGTTGAACAAACACCTGTTGGTGATGGTCTAGGTTTACTCAGTTCTGCCTCAGTGCAGGAGACTGGACTTGCTGGCTTCTTGAGGCCCCTTCCAGCCCTACATTTCTATGACTATGACATTTTCAGGTATTGTATATGTATTTGAGAAAGAAAATAGCAAAATTTCTATCATTTCCATCAATTTATACAATTTTTCCATCATTAATTATATTACTAGTATTCCCTTCAGCAGTGATATAAAACTGATGTCACAACTCAAATATTATTATTTTTAATGTTATTGTGCATAACAATGATGTTACTTTCTCCATAGCAAGCTGTGATACAAGACAGCTGAAACAATGAGACTTCTCTCCTTCCTCATTTTAATCTCTCCTGATATCAAAACTAAACATCTCCCAACATTTACATTGTAAGGCTCTGTATATGTATATTTCATAGGTGGCTGTGACATAAGCAAACACACCAGAAGTCAACCATCAGTCTTATGGGGCCCTAGTAGGTGTAGTAAGTGAAGGCCCTAATAAAGACCCAGTATGATGCCTGAGGCCTGAACTAAAGAAATGGTCAAGACTTTACTAACATAAAGCAAAGTTAAGCTGTGAGCCAGAGGCAGGCCCTGCTCACAGAAGCTGGCAAGGAAAGGGCTGATGCTGCAAAAAGAGACATACCTAAAAGGTACTGGACACCAGATATCAGAACATACACTATACTGGAACATTCCACAGATAACATAGAACAGGCTGACCCATCCCAATGACAGGGGCAAAAGGGTAAAATGATGGATAGAGTTGTTTTGATTGAACCAATCTGTACAAGGTGAGAGGTGGCACCTTGCTACGTAGAGGGGTTGCACCTCAATACGTCAGGAGTGATGTGTAACTTGTTTGTACCTGTGTATAAGAATGTATCCCTGGGGTGGTGTCTTTGTCCAGCCACGGGGGCAGTGGAAAGTCCCACCACTGAGCCGGGTCCATTCAGGGCCGGCTCTGGGTTTTTTGCCGCCCCAGGCAAAAAAGCCTCTGGCCGCCCCCCCCACCCCCCCCGCGGGGAGGGGGGGGCGGCCGGAGCCCCGGGGGGAGGGCGGCGAGCCCCTACCGGGGCTCGCCACTTTCCCCCCCGCGGCCGGGGGGAGGGCGTGGGGGGGAGGGCAGCCAGAGCGCCGGGGGGAGGGCGGCGAGCCCGGCTGTGGCTCCGCTCCCCCCGGCGGCCGGAGCGCCACGCCGCCCCCCTCCAGGTGCTGCCCCAAGCACCAGCTTGGTTGCCTGGTGCCTGGAGCCGGCCCTGGGTCCATTGCCAAGAGGCATCTATTAGTAGTATGCCCGGTAGACTAAGTAATCTACGGGGAACTGCAATTGTGTCCAAGGTCGCAATAAACCTAGTCCACGTGACTTTGCATCTTACTAGACTCTGTGATTATTGGGGGTTCTCTTCGGGTCTGCTGGGTCAGCTATCTGCGCAGAGCTGGGGCAGCACACAGAGGGAACACACGCACGCAGCCGAGTGATATCAACATAGGAGAAAGCAGAGCACCACACTGGTAGCATCTGACAACACTGGTGACCCCGACGTGACGGGACGGTAGCATCTGACAACAGTAGGTCAAAGTATTTTCAACCCTACCGCAAGGGTTGCGCGCGCGCACACACACACACACACCCCTCTTTGAACAGGAGGTCCTATCCATTTGCTGTATCAGAAAGAAGGCCCCAACTCCAAGTCACTTTAAAAGCAGAATTTTTATGCCAGAAGCCTTTTCTTTGGGTATGTCTACACTACGAAATTAGGTCGAATTTATAGAAGCCGGTTTTATAGATATCGGTTTTATACAGTCGATTGTGTGTGTCCCCACATAAAATGCTCCAAGTGCATTAAGTCAACGGACCGCGTCCACAGTACCGAGGCTAGCGTCGACTTCCGGAGCGTTGCACTGTGGGTAGCTATCCCACAGTTCCCGCAGTCTCCACCGCCCATTGGAATTCTGGGTTGAGATCCCAATGCCTGATGATGCAAAACAGTGTCGCGGGGGGTTCTGGGTACATGTCGTCAGGCCCCTCCCCCTCCATCAGAGCAATGGCAGACAATCGATTCGCGCCTTCTTACCTGGGTTACTTGTGCAGACAACATACCACGGCAAGCATGGAGCCCACTCAGCTCAGCTCACCGTCACCATATGTCATCTGGGTGCCGGCAGACATGGTACTGCATTGCTACACAGCAGCAGCTAATTGCCTTTTGGCAGTAGACGGTGCAGTATAACTGGTAGCCGTCATCGGCTATCTGGGTGCTGGCAGATGTGGGGCTGCATTGCTACAGAGCAGCAGCCCCTTGCCTTTTGGCAGTGGATGGTGTATTACGACTGGTATCCGTCATCGTCGTATTCCTCAGTGAGTTCAATCAGAGGCACCTGGGCAGACATGTTTTGTCTCGTGGCCTATTGAACCGTCTTGACGATGATGGCTAGCAGTCATAGTACATCATTTTCTGCCAAGCACTCAGAAGATGCCGATGGCTATCAGTCATGCTGCACCATCTGCTGCCAGCTTAAGATGTAAAAAATAGATGGACCAGATTTGTTCTGTATTCATTTGCTTCCCCCTCCCTCCGTGAAATCAACGGCCTGCTAAACCCAGGGTTTTGAGTTCAATCTTTGGGGGGGCCATTCTGTGTGACAGTTGTTTGTGTTTCTCCCTGATGCACAGCCACCTTTGTTGATTTTAATTCCCTGT
This sequence comes from Terrapene triunguis, assembly GCF_002925995.2. NCBI lineage: Eukaryota > Metazoa > Chordata > Testudines > Emydidae > Terrapene > Terrapene triunguis. The sequence goes on from NW_020664409.1 coordinate 79,648,169, forward strand.
ACCTGTATGCCATGTCGTCAGTCGCCCCTCCCTCCCTCCGTCAGTTTTGCGCCTTTTTTCAGACCAGACGCCATAGCACTGGGATCATGGAGCCCGCTCAGATCACCGCGGCAATTATGAGCACTATGAACAGCACGCGCATTGTCCTGGAGTATATGCAGAGCCAGGACATGCCAAAGCAAAACCAGGACCAGCCGAGGAGACGATTGCAGCGCGACGACAAGAGTGATGAGGAAATTGACATGGACATAGACCTCTCACAAAGTACGGGCCCCAGCAATGTGGAAATCATGGTGTTACTAGGGCAGGTTCATGGCGTGGAACGCCGATTCTGGGCCCGGGAAACAAGCACAGACTGGTGGGACCGCATCGTGTTCCAGGTGTGGGACGATTCCCAGTGGCTGCGAAACTTTCACATGCATAAGGGCACTTTCATGGAACTTTGTGACTTGCTTTCCCCTGCCCTGAAGCGCCAGAATACCAGGATGAGAGCAGCCCTCACAGTTGAGAAGCGAGTGGCGACAGCCCTGTGGAAGCTTGCAACCCCAGACAGCTACCGGTCAGTCGGGAATCAATTTGGAGTGGGCAAATCTACTGTGGGGGTTGCTGTGATCCAAGTTGCCAGGGCAATCAAAGACCTGGTGATATCAAGGGTAGTGACTCTGGGAAACGTGCAGGTCATAGTGGATGGCTTTGCTGCAATGGGATTCCCAAACTGTGGTGGGGCGATAGACGGAACCCATATCCCTATCTTGGCACCGGAGCACCAAGCCACCGAGTACATAAACCACAAGGGGTACTTTTCAGTGCTGCTGCAAGCCCTGGTGGATCACAAGGGACGTTTCACCAACATCAACGTGGGATGGCCGGGAAAGGTACATGATGCTCGCGTCTTCAGGCACTCTGGTCTGTTTCGAAAGCTGGAGGAAGGGACTTTCTTCCCGGACCAGAAAATAACCATTGGGGATGTTGAAATGCCTATCGTTATCCTTCGGGACCCAGCCTACCCCTTAATGCCATGGCTCATGAAGCCATACACAGGCAGCCTGGACAGTAGTCAGGACCTGTTCAACTATAGGCTGAGCAAGTGCTGAATGGTGGCGGAATGTGCATTTGGACGTTTAAAAGCGCGCTGGCACAGCTTACTGACTCAGATAGACCTCAGCGAAACCAATATCCCCATTGTTATTACTGCTTTCTGTGCGCTCCACAATATCTGTGAGAGTAAGGGGGAGACATTTATGGCGGGGTGGGAGGTTGAGGCAAATCGCCTGGCCGCTGATTACGCGCAGCCAGACACCAGGGCGGTTAGAAGAGTACAGCAGGGCGCGGTGCATCAGAGAAGCTTTGAAAACCAGTTTTGTGACTGGCCAGGCTACGGTGTGAAACTTCTGTTAGTTTCTCCTTGATGAACCCTCCGCCCCCCCGCCGTCCCCCCGGTTCACTCTACTTCCCTGTAAACCAACCGCCCCACCCTCCCCTCCCCCCTTCGAGCACCGCTTGCAGAGGCAATAAAGTCATTGTTACTTCTCATTCATGCATACTTTATTAATTCATCACACAACTAGGGGGATAATTGCCAAGGTAGCCCGGGATGGGTGGGGGAGGAGAGAAGGAAAAGGACACACTGCCGTTTAAAACTTTAAAACTTTAACACTTATTGAAGGCCAGCCTTCCGATGCTCGGGCAATCATCTGGGGTGGAGTGACTGGGTGGCCGGAGGCCCCCCCGCACTGTGTTCTTGGGCGTCTGGGTGAGGAGGCAATGGGACTTGGGGAGGAGGGCTGTTGGTTACACAGGGGCTGTAGCGGCGGTCTCTGCTCCTGCTGCCTTTTCTGCAGCTCAACCATACGCTGGAGCATATCAGTTTGATGCTCCAGCAGCCGGAGCATTGACTCTTGCCTTCTGTCTGCAAGCTGACGCCACCCATCATCTTCAGCCCGCCACTTGCTCTGATCAGCCCGCGATTCATCCCGCCACCTCTCCTCTCGTTCATATTGTGCTTTTTTGCACTCTGACATTGACTGCCTCCACGCATTCTGCTGTGCTCTTTCAGCGTGGGAGGACATCTGGAGCTCTGTGAACATATCATCCCGAGTCCGCCGTTTTCTCCTTCTAATCTTCGCTAGCCTCTGCGAAGGAGAAACATTTGCAGCTGGTGGAGGAGAAGGGAGAGGTGGTTAAAAAAGACACATTTTAGAGAACAATGGGTACACTCTTTCACGTTAAATTTTGCTGTTCACATTACACAGCACATGTGCTTTCGTTACAAGGTCACATTTTTCCTCTTATATTGAGGGCCTGCCGGTTTGGTGTGAGAGATCACTCACGCAGTGCCAGGCAACAGAATTCGGCTTGCAGGCAGCCATGGTAAGCCACAGTCTTTTGGCTTTTTTAACCTTCATAACATGTGGGAATGGTTTCAAACTGCAGCGCCCTCATTTCCCATACCAAGGACCCATTGGGTTTGCCATTTAAAATGGGTTTGCAATGTAAAAGGAGGGGCTGGGGTTTCCGGGTTAACATGCAGCACAAACCCAACTACCCCCCCCCACACACACCCAATTCTCTGGGATGATCACTTCACCCCTCCCCCCCACCACGTGGCTAACAGCGGGGAACAGTTCAGCCGAGCAGGAACGGGCACCTCTGAATGTCCCCTTAATAAAATCACCCCATTTCAACCAGGTGACCGTGAATGATATCACTCTCCTGAGGATAACAAAGAGAGATAAGGAATGGATGTTGTCTGCATGCCAGCAAACACCGGGACCATACGCTGCCATGCTTTGTTATGCAATGATTCCAGACTACGTGCTACTGGCCTGGCGTGGTAAAGTGTCCTATCATGGCGGACGGGATAAGGCAGCCCTCCCCAGAAACCTTTTGCAAAGGCTTTGGGAGTACATGAAGGAGAGCTTTCTGGAGATGTCTCTGGAGGATTTCCACTCCATCCCCATACACGTTAACTGACTTTTCCAGTAGCTGTACTGGCCGCGATTGCCAGAGCAAATTAATCATTAATCATTAAACACGCTTGCTTTTAAACCATGTGTAATATTTACAAAGGTACACTCACCAGAGGTCCCTTGTGTGCCCTCAGGGTCTGGGAGCACGCCTTGGGTGAGTTTGGGGGTTACTGGTTCCAGGTCCAGGGTGATAAACATATCCTGGCTGTTGGGGAAACCGGTTTCTCCGCTTCCTTGCTGTGAGCTATCTTCATTGTCTTCATCATCATCATCATCTTCCACGTACCTCGAACTCACTTCCCTGTTGCGTGTTTCTCCATTGATGGAGTCAAAGCACACGGTTGGGGTAGTGGTGGCTGCACCCCCTAGAATGACATGCAGCTCCGCGTAGAAGCGGCATGTTTGCGGCTCTGCCCCAGACCTTCAGTTTGCCTCTCTGGCTTTGTGGTAGGCTTGCCTTAGCTCCTTAATTTTCACGCGGCACTGCTGTGCGTCCCTGTTATGGCCTCTGTCCTTCATGGCCTTTGAGACTTTTTCTAATATTTTGCCATTTCGTTTACTGCTACGGAGTTCAGCTAGCACTGATTCGTCTCCCCATATGGCGAGCAGATCCCGTACCTCCCGTTCGGTCCAAGCTGGAGCTCTTTTGCGATCCTGGGACTCCATCATGGTTACCTGTGCTGATGAGCTATGAGTGGTCACCTGTGCTCTCCACGCTGGGCAAACAGGAAATGAAATTCAAAAGTTCGCAGGGCTTTTCCTGTCTACCTGGTCAGTGCATCTGAGTTGAGAGTGCTGTCCAGAGCGGTCACAATGAAGCACTGTGGGATAGCTCCCGGAGGCCAATAACGTTGAATTCCGTCCACACTACCCCAAATCCGACCCGCAAAGGCCGATTTTAGCGCTAATCCCCTCGTCGGAGGTGGAGTAAAGAAACCAGTTTAAAGGGCTCTTTAAGTCGAAAGAAAGGGCTTCGTCGTGTGGACGTGTTCAGGCTTAATTCGATTTAACGCTGCTAAAGTCAACCTAAACTCGTAGTGTAGACCAGGCCTTTGTCTGTTGGCCTCTGGAAAACCCAGTTTGAACTAGTATATGTGAGCTTCCCCAGGGGAGGTATCTCTCTGGAGATGTTTACAACCTGAGTGATTCACCTTAATCATCCTGAGGATTTGGCCTGCAGAGTAGGGACAATTGATGAGTGTATTCAAATATACAGTATTTTGTTTGGTCAGAGTCAAGTTACACACTCAACAACACTGATATTAACCAGTAAGAACTGGAGGACTGAATGGCTTAGAGTTTCTGTAATCTACCACGGAGCTGCTAGCTGCTAAGTCACAGGCATAAATTCAGCCCAGGTCAGAAATGACCTAAAGCTATTACCATCTGATTGTTGCCCAGCAGCCTATGGGGAAATAGTTGATGGTCTCATTCCAGTTCCTAGTAGGCAAGTAACACAAATCACCAAAATCAGGAGCATCAGCCAAGAGGCTAGGAATTGCTGTAGTGGAGTTTATCCTTTCCCACTACAAATAGTACACCCAGATCAGAGAAGAGACATAATATTCTGGTGATGTGCGGAGCACCTTTTATGGCTAACTTGAAGAAATCAGTTTCCAGAGCAGTCAGCTGAGCACCACTAATAACCACTAAATTCACTATTTAAAAAAAATACTAAAATTAGATAACTTGGTTCATCTTTAAGAGCTAAATCAGGACTCATGACAAATGTTTTTAAAAATTAAAAAGACAGCACATGCGAATTATTTACTGTTATTAGTGCTTACTGAAGAATAATGCAATAGTATTTTATTACAGAGTATCTTGGTAATATCAACACTCTTTTCATAAATAATCAGTTATGATTATTTTATTTTTGTTACATAGCCCAGATTTTCTTTAATAGTTCTGTGGTTTTTCCTGTAGAAAGTCCACCTGGAATTTGGTCCTATGACTACTTGGGACTAGTTCCAGGCATTGATTAAAAGTGTTTTCAAGCTGCTTTGCTGCCTAATAATCCTCATCAGTTACCTTTCCTCCTGCCTCCCACCCACACAGAGAAACGTACTACTTGTGATTTCTAAGACTACACTTACAGAATCTTCCAGAGTCCATGATGGTTTCAGTTGAGCTTCCTCCAGCTGAGAGGGCATTAATATGGCATCAAACTAATTAGTTCACCATCTTAAAAGAGGAAGTTTTCCAGCTGAAACTTGCAGGAGTGCTTTACACCTGTCAATTTCTCTCTTCTTGTTTTTCCACCTCTGATAGGTAGCAGTGATTTCCCTCTTGTGACTGGAAGGTGAGAGATAAAAGAGGATAAAGAAAGTGCTGTCTCTTGTGATTCCACTTCAGTACATCCTTAGATGTCAATGGACATGCATCTGCATTTTGTTTGATCAACAGCATTGCCTCATGCAGAACCACAAATCAAGGCTGAGGTCTCTTCCCATAAGGATGAAAAGGGCAGGACTCTACAGACAGACAAAAAACACCAAACTATTTCAATTTTTAAAAATAAATTGCACAACATTTGCAGAAATAGTTGAACCTGTTTAAGACAACAAGACCTATTTTCTCTACTTGCATGAGTAGACTCACTAATGTTAGGTGAGCAGGATTTGGCACAACAGTAGTAAAAACCATATGGACATGCATAATAATTAGACTCACATTAATGTAATATATTTGAAAATATTTTCTCTATATTTGAAATTCCTTCATTGCATGCATTTTTTTCCTGAAACCACTGATGACAGAACATCTGAAAAAGATCAAGAAACATTATATAACCTTTGTGGGTTTTCTAACACATTTTCACAAATAAAATATTAAAATGATGATAGGCCAGCACTTGGGCCTGATAGTAAGTAATATTTGCTTGAGTAAAATTAAGCATACATATAAGGGTTTACAGAACTGGCACCTATGTCACATATACAACATCATACATAATTGTGGAGATTCTGTAGGTCTGCATTTTGCTGAGATAACTGTACAATTACTGTTTAGGATATTAGAGCCAGCTGAATTGCATGGCAAGTCAGAGCCTGACCTTGCAAGGTGATGATGCCAACATTTTCAAACCTGAGTGCCTAAAAACAGGCACCTAAGCCCGTATTTATGCATGTAAGTGGCATTATTTTCAAAAGTGCTGAGTGCCTGCAGCTCCCAATGGAAGCTTCTTATTCTCAGCACCTTTGAATACCAAACCACAGGCCACTTATTTTTAGGTGCCTAAAAATAGGCTTTGGTGCCTAACTTTAGTCACTGTTTGAAAATTTTGGCCAGAGTGCCTCTTCAAGGGAATGAGCACCCTCCTCTCCCATGCACTAAGCCAGTGTTTCTCAAACTGGGGTCGCCGCGTGTGTAGGGAAAGCTCCTGGCGGGCCGGGCCGGTTTGTTTACCTGCTCCGTCCACAGATCCGGCCGATTGCGGCTCCCAGTGGCCGCGGTTCGCTGCTCCGGGCCAATGGGAGCTGCTGGAAGCGGCGCGGGCCGAGGGATGTACTGGCCGCCACTTCCAGCAGCTCCCATTGGCCTGCAGCGGCGAACCGGCCGCCGGGGCTTTCCCTACACAAGTGGTGACCCCAGTTTGAGAAACACTGCACTAAGCACTTTCCAGGATCAGGCGCTTAGTTCTATAGTGTATAGTTCATATTTTCTTTTCATAGATTAATTGTGTTAGTGGTCCTCGGAGATGAGTGTCAAAGGAAATTCCTATTACTTAATTCTCTGAGTCCAGAGAGCCATCCAAACAGATCTTGATTAGTTACTTTAGTTCCAGTTTATCCAAGATTGCATGAAGCAACATTGTTGATCAAATAAGAAAAATAAGAGGACAATGAAACATTAAATATAAATGTCACAAACTAAAGATACTATGTTAAGATATAAACAAGTAAAATAGAACTAGATAGCTAGTTTTGCTTAAAGAAAAGAAAACATTGTTGTAAGGGTGTTCCATACTAAAAAAGAAAATCAATTTAAATGAAATACTGCAAGTTCAACTGTTATCACTATGTCTCACTGCCAGCAGTCACTGATGTCAAAGGCTCCTGTTCAATTTGTATTTTGTATTAGGATGGTTAGTAGATGGACATGGGCTGTGGTGTTTTCAGTATGCTCCTTTTCATCAGACCCAGCCAAAACGGTCAATGACCTCAACTTCTGAGTGAGTTTGGGGGTACAGATAAGAGCCAAGGGGCTGAGTCTTAACCAGACAAGGCTGAGGTGATAATGCTTGTTTGGGAGCTGATCTTCTTTTTCCACCTATGGCAAGCAGCAAGATAGTGTGCCTTCACAGAGCTCCAGAATGTACTGAGAAATACACCCAACTAACACACCAGCATACACACCACATCCACAAGGAAATATGATCTGTGGGGATACATCCACTCTCCCAGCCAGCCAAAGTGTATCTGTTAGCAGCAAGCACTAGCTGAGGTGCAGTGTATTCTTGCTCAAGGAACAGTAAACAGTGCCAATAAGAGTGTTGCAAAAGTTCCCCCCTATACAGACTGCCCTGCAATTGCAAGATGGCCTGTGCTGATGCAAGACACATAGCCAGAATCATTCAGCTACTATCAGCCATGCACGACTGCCTAAGTTAAGTGTAAACAAGCCCTAGGCCACCTAGGTGTTTTGGAAAATTTCACCCTCCATCTTGTTTAGTAGATAACCCCTGCTGTTTCCCTATATCTCCCTCATGTTGCCTTGGGCCAAGTTGCCAGCATCTCTCCTTTTATGTATCCACTTTCTCTCTGCATGCTTTTTTCTTCCTCACTATGTATTTTTTCTTTATATTTTTAAATTATTTCTCACTCCTCTTCATTACCCCACTCCCCAGAAGGTTACATGCTACTCATGGGGGTGACCCATTGCTGGGTCTATAGGACTGGGTACATTTTCTTGTAGCTGAACTGAGTGCCAGAGGGGAAGAGAAGATTGGATGAGCTGCTGTCTGAATCTGTTCCTCTGTACAGAAGCTGATACCATGTCTAGCTTCATCTGTAGTACCACTGGAACAGATAGGGAAGGTGAGTTACTGTCAAGGAGCCATCCATCACTGGAATGGGAAGTACCAGGTTGGGTGAATCTGGGGTCATGCATTTCCCCCCCTGCATTCTTCCTCTCCTTTGCCCTGGATCTCCCACCCCATACCACTGATTAGACACATTGCTTTGAGCCCAGTCTAGCTCCACCGAGTCAGCAGGAGTTTTATCATTTGCTCAAGTGGGAACAGCATCAGGACTCTGTGTGAAGACTTCAAAGTGTAACAGATTTTTCTGTGGAAAGCATTCAGTATCCTTAGGAAAACCCTATACTCGTAAAATGGCATGTAATCATTCCTAGATTGCATCAGTTTCTGAGATATCATCATGTGTGCACAGTATCTTTTATTCATCAGCTTCAGTGACTTCTACTGAATTTTCATTACTTTTTTTTTAAAAATACCACATTGGGTTAGACATGGCCAAGGGTAAATTAAACATGATTAGTTCTACTATTTACTTGTATAACATGCTAATTTATTTCCCACAACAGGGCCATTCATTGTACGAAGCTAACAGTTATTTTTAGTCTTTTTAGTTATTTTTAGTCTTTAGTCTAATGTGTTATAAGTCAAGATAAATTTATAATTGTTTCAAATTGGGTTACAAAGTTTGTATTTTGTAGTAGATTTTGTTCAATAAAACCTAAAACTTCTCTGTGAAATTGATCAGCTGTCCAAGTGATCTCATGCACAAGCAAGTTTAAAAATGTTAGACCTTTACATTTCTTTGTGACAAATGTATTCAAAACCTTTATTAAGCTGGTTCTTAGTGGTGATCTTGATTTACATTCAATTCATTTATGAACTTGCACTTTTAAACACAATGTATTTGAATTGAAACACTGAGGTCATGGCATTTTTTGCAGAGCACTGAGCATCATAGTGATGATCTTTCCCATGGCATATATGGGAGTTCTCTACTGTATGAATCAATTCCATCCAGCAAAAGCTGAGTACAAACTGAACAAAGCCATAGTATCTCATGAAAAACTAACTTAGGTTACACTACAGCAGCCATGATGAAATGTGTAGAAGTCAAGCACAGCAAGGAGTACAGAGAAATCACTGAAAGGTTTAATGGGGATACCCTGTTTTTTAAAATATCATTCTTTAATGTCCAGTTAATTATAGATTAATGTGGCACTACTTGGAGAGTGCAGGCCCTGGAGACCCAAAAGACCTAGCCTTCTGCGTGAGATGCTTCCCCTAGATGTGCAACCTGGTGCTATTAGTTGTATTAGCTGATTAGTTGTAGCTAAATTAGCCCCCATCATATTGTATGTATAGTTGGGGTTATTTTTTCCAATGTGCATTACTTTACATTTATCCACATGAAATTTCATTTGCCATTTTGTTGCCCAATCACTTAGTTTTGTGAGATCTTTTTGAAGTTCATCACAGTCTGCTTTGGTCTTAACTATCTTGAGCAGTTTAGTATCATCTGCAAACTTTGCCACCTCCCTGTTTACCCCTTTCTCCAGATCATTTATAAGTAAGTTGAATAGGATTGATCCGAGGACTGACCCTTGGGGAACACCACTAGTTACCCCTCTCCATTCTGAGAATTTACCATTAATTCCTACCCTTTGTTCCCGGTCTTTTAACCAGTTCTCAATCCATGAAAGGACCTTCCTTTTTATCCCATGACAACTTACTTTACATAAGAGCCTTTGGTGAGGGACCTTGTCAAAGGCTTTCTGGAAATCTAAGTACACTATGTCCAATCTCTTTTTCTTGTAAACTGAGCAGATGCCATGTGGAAGTTGCTGAGAGGCAGCATGGAACCCTCGAGGGCCACTTCTTGGCATCGCACTCTACTCTGAGGCCCTTGCACAGGGTATCTCATAACACAAGATCTTTGCAAATTAAATGACAGTTAGCTTTCAATCTTTAGTGCAGGGGACTGAAATTTACTACAGTTTCTCATCATAACTGGGGCAAAGAAAGAACAAGAAACATCAAAAAGAAAAACAAACAAAAAACAGTGAACTCCTATGACCTTTACAACGTGTCTAAAGATTTCTCAGTTTTCTTTTTTAAAGAAAAATCTGTTCAAAGAAATCTGCAGTTAATTAACCATCTTGTTGTGTGTGCATTTCTGTGTGAACAATTAGGTCAACCCACTGAGCAAAGCACTGTACATGTGTGAGACTCCCTTTAATCAACCATTGGCTTCAGATCGTATTTTAGGAATTAGCTAGGTAGAATAGAATGTCCTTCCAGGCATGTGCTACTTTGAAACCTTAGTCTGCATAAGTCATTTGAAACCTCTTTTGGCCACAGTTGAAAAAGGGAGCTAACTCCACTGCCGTGCTTTCTGCATTAACTTTCTCTAACCCCACTTGCTACAGCAAGATTGTAAGAATGGAATTTTCAGGGGTTTTATCTCCTCCCTCCCATTTCGCCTAACATCTTTTAATGTTGAATGATTAATTTCCTTTCCAACAACTAAGACTATATTGGCCTTTCTACTGTGTACAGACTGTTCCAGCTTTTGAGCTGTCAAGCATTATTTGGACTTCCGAGAGGGATAATTCTTGGGTAAGAAAGGAATGAGAGGGCACAGATCTAGAATACTTTTACTTTGGCTATTTTTATTTGCCAAATGCACATAGCTGCTATTGTTGCCTTGAGCAAAAATGGATAAAACAGCAAAAATGGCAGGCTACATGTGTGTAAGCTTTGCTGAGTTCAGGATTCTGGCCAAATCATAGAAGATTAGGGTTGGAAGAGACCTCAGGAGGTCATCTAGTCCAACCCCCTGCTTAAAGCAGGACCAACACCAACTAAATCATCCCAGCCACGGCTTTGTCAAGCCTTAAAAACCTCTAAGGATGGAGATTCCACCACCTGCCTAGGTAACCCATTCCACCACCCTTCTAGTGAAATAGTGTTTCCTAATATCCAACCTAGGCCTCCCCCACTGCAACTTGAGACCATTGCTCCTTGTTCTATCATCTGCCACCACTGAGAACAGCCTAGCTCCATCCTCTTTGGAACCCCCCTGAAGGTAGTTGAAGGCTGCTATCAAATCCCCCCCTCACTCTTCTCTTCTGTAGACTAAACAAGCCCAGTTCCCTCAGCCTCTCCTCGTAAGTCATGTGCCCCAGCCCCCTAATCATTTTAGTTGCCCTTCGCTGGACTCTCTCCAATTTGTCCACATCCTTTCTGTAGTGGGGGGCCCAAAACTGGATGCAATACTCCAGATGTGGCCTCACCAGTGCTGAATAGAGGGGAATAATCACTTCCCTTGATCTGCTGGCAATATTCCTACTAATGCAGCCCAATATGCTGTTAGCCTTCTTGGCAACAAGGGCACACTGCTGACTCATATCCAGCTTCTCATCCACTGTAATCCCCAGGTCCTTTTCTGCAGAACTGCTGCTTAGCCAGTCGGTACCCAGCCTGTAGTGGTGCATGGGATTCTTTCGTCCTAAGTGCAGGACTCTGCACTTGTCCTTGTTGAACCTTATCAGATTTCTTTTGGCCCAATCCTCCAATTTGTCTAGGTCACTCTGGACCCTATCCCTACCCTCAAGTGTATCTAAATCTCCCCCCAGTTTAGTGTCATCTGCGAACTTTCTGAGGGCGCAATCCATTCCATCATCCAGATCATTAATAAAGATGTTGAACAAAACTGGCCCCAGTACAGACCCCTGGGGTACTCTGCTTGATACCGGCTGCCAACTAGATATCGAGCCGTTGATCACTACCCGTTGAGCCCGACAATCTAGACAGTAGTTATGCAGTTATGTATACCACTATTGCTAGCCAAACTGCTTCTGTCTTAATGCCATCAACCTGGAAAGTACCTTTGTAAGAACATGTTTTGGCTCTCACTCAGAAACTCACTGCAGCTAGCCCAGTGCCAAATAGTTTGTGGAAACCTTTTACTCTGTGGGCTTATCTACATGGGGAAATTGACCAGAATAACTATTGTAGAATTAACTATTCTGCTCTAGCTATTTCAGAATAGCTCCCTATCTAGACACTCTACTCTGGAATAAAAGCCACAATTTATTTATTAATTAGTGTGGAGTTCTGAAGTCGACGGGAGAGCGTTCTGCCATTGACTTATCGCATCTTCACCAGCCCTGCTAAATCAACGCCGCTGTATCAATTGCAGCAGAGCCAATTTAGTGTGCCAGTGTAGACAAGCCCTGACTGGTATCAGCACTATCCTTCCTCTTAATGTCCATTCTTCTACCCACTACTGTTACTATTTTCATTGTTGTATCCTTTCTTACTTGATTTTCTTCCCTCTCAATATTAAAATCAAGATTACATGAGTATCTCCACACAGTTTCCAATGAGTTCCTAGTTTAAAGCTCTTTTAAGGAGTTGTGCCATCCCATGAGAAAGTCCTCTGTCCATGAATGCCTTCCAGTGGTCAAAAATCCCAAAGCCCTCCTTCTAGCACCACTGCCTGAACCATCTGTTGAGCATCATAATCTTGTCTCACCTTCATTCTTCTCCTCTAGGGACAAGTAGAATCCCACTAAAGATCACCTGAGCCTCCATTTCCTTAAGCATCTTCCCCAACCTGGCATAGTCTCCCTTGATACATTCTAGGGAGAATCTAGCTGTATCATTTGTGAAGGACAATTAGTGGATTCTTTCCTGCTCCCATTAGGATCCTCTTCAGCCTCAGGTCCACATCCCATATCTTAGCTCCCGACAGACAGCAGACCCTTCTGTTCTCCGGATCAGCTCTGGTGACACGCCTGACTGTTCTTCTTAGTAGGGAGTCCCCAGCCATGTAAACCTACCTTTTCCTGGTGATGGTGTGATTCTCCAGCCTTCCTCCTGTTCTTTCTTGCTGCAAGTCCTTTTGTCTTTTATTCTCCCTTGCAATCTTCTGCGAGTCATCCTGTATCTTCCTGGGGCTCTGAACTCTGGTATCTCCATTGATTCTTCCCCTCTTCTTCCAGGAATAGCCATTCTTCTCTTCTTCCTTGCCCTCCCTCCTTCAGTTACAGCCTGCCATGCCCCTACTTCATTTTCCAACTCAGCAAACCTGTTCCTGAACTCTATTTCTCCTTCACTAGTCGGTCTTTTCCTCTGCCTAGTTCTCGTAGTCACTGACCACTTTCCTCACCCAGCAGTCTCCCCTCCAAGTTCTTCAGTCCAGTTTGCATCTGCAAGTCTTGACTTTTCCCTTCAGCCTCCTCTTGCCTTTGCTCCGTCATCTGCTCGAACCCCCCTCAAAACTCAACCATAGTTTCCACCTGCATCTCCAAGCCTTGGATCTTCTTTCATCAGCTCTAACAGGCGGCACTTCATACAAACGAAGCTCTTTTCAAGTACCCACTCTAGTATCATGTACATCCCACAGCTTCCATATCCAGTCATCTTCATTGTCTCTTCCATTGGTTGGGTCACTACCACTGCTGCCTCTGTAACTATCATAGCCTTCTTGCCTAAACTTCTGTCAAGGAAAAAGAAACCAAAACAAAAAGAAAACAACCAAACAACCGCAAAACACCGCACACTCTCCCCGCCGCCCCCGCAAACTCTCACTCAAACTCCCGTTTATAAAGCTTTCAGAATGCTACAACACACTGCCACACAAACACAATCATATCTCCCCTCTCCTATACACTAATTCACATCTTCAAAACCATTCCTGGCCAGGTCACCTCTCTCTCAATAGCCCCAGTAATTCCCCATAATTGGCTTATTCTGGCCTCTTTTTACATTGCTCTCTTTTGCTGCTGCCCCAGCTATTTGAAACAGCTAGCACACCTTATCTGTTCTCTTTAAAAAATGACTTAAAACCTACCTCTTCTATAAGGTCTAGAGCTTGCCAGCCAAATATCAACCCTTCACACCCTCCTCTGTTTATCCCTGTGCACTGTCCCCAACCATTCTCACACCTTTTACTCTAAAACTTCCACTGTTTAATACCTGTGCAATTGCACAGTTAGAAGGGATCCAAAGAAGGGTGATAAAAATGACCAGGGTCATGAAAAAACACTCACATGACCAGGGTTTGAAAAGATTGGGATTACTTACCTTAGAAAAGAGATGAAAAGTGACATGCTAAACGGATATAAAAATGTTGGTATAGAGAAGGCAGATTGAGAACTTCTGTTCTCCCTGTCTCAGAACACATGAAAAAGGAGTCACTCACTGGAATTAAGAGGTGGCAAATTCAAAATTGATAAAAGGAAATATTCTCTCACACAATGCATAATTGAACAGTGGAATGCATTGCCACAGGATGTCATTGAGGTCAAAAATTTAGCAAGATTCAAAAAGGGACTGGACATTTAACAAAAATATCCAGAGCTGTAATAATTAATGCTAATATCTTTGAAAGAGGTTTAAAACCTCATGATTCAGGATTTAATCCAACATCTAACTAATAGAGATTATGAGGTGGTGCAAAATCTCACTCTCTCTCTCTCTGGCCCAGTGTATTTGAGAATACATAGTGGAACAGCTCCACAGGAGAAACTGAGAGAGACTTGTGTCAGAATAGTCTGTAGCCCAGTGGTGAGGGCATTGAGGTGGGAGCCTATGTTCAAGTGCTTGCTTCACATCAGGCAGAGGGGAGATTTAAAGCTGGGTTGCCCACATTCTGGGTGAGTGCTCTAACCACAGGGCTAAAGATTACAAATTCACCATCTTTGCTAATTTTTGTGTGGATTTAGGTATGCTCTTAACATGCTTATTGGCTTGGGCCCTGAAGGCAAGATGGATGGGAATGCCTAGTTGTGATTCCCGAGGGGGTTTAGGTGCGAGTTAGGGTCTGAGCTGCGGGGCAGTGTCAGGCCTTTGGTGTAACAAGCCACCAAAATATATGTGCCTTGGAGACTTAAGAGTGGCAACTTAGGTGCCAAGGGACTTTAGGGGCTGTTGATAAATTGCAGTCAATTGCTTGACCACACTTTGGTTCATTATGTTGTTATGAAATATATTTGAGACCAAATAACCTATGTCAGTCACGTTTGTTAAGATGGTACAGGAAAAAGGTTCTATGTAATACCAGTCTCCAAAGAGCAGTCCCGTGCAGTGATGGTATATTCACCTTACGCAGAAGGTGTACTCCCCGAAGTTACACCTCTAAAGCCACCCTTTTATACTCTACTTGTTTACTAGAAAAAGTTACTATATGTGCCATTTGAAACTGGATTAATTAATCAGCTTTCTACCTTGTTTGTTTCTGGTATCATGGTGCACCCCCTTTATCTTTTGTTCTCATAGACTCATAGACTCATAGACTTTAAGGTCAGAAGGGACCAATATGATCATCTAGTCTGACCTCCCGCATGATGCAGGCCACAAAAGCTGACCCACCCACTCCTGGAATAATTCTCTCCCTTGACTCAGCTGTTGAAGTCCCCAAATCATGATTTGAAGACTTCAAGTCGCAGAGAATCCTCCAGCCAGCGACCCCTGCCCCATGCTGCGGAGGAAGGCGAAAAACCTCCAGGGCCTTTGCCAATCTACCCTGGAGGAAAATTCCTTCCCGACCCCAAATATGGCGATCAGCAGAACCCCGAGCATGCGGGCAAGAATCTCCAGCCAGATCCGCATGCTCGGGGTTCTGAACCCATGCATTCCAGGTTATGATGCACCTTTACTTTTGTTCTGAGCACATGCATTCCAGGTATTAAGGGTCATGAAGGCACCTCCTAGGTTTGTGTGGGTAACTCATTTCCTGTTGTCATGAAGAAATAATCATATGTCCTGATACTGACAGTTTTCCTATCTACTCAAGCTAAGGATTACTTCAGCTAATGTAAGGTGCTATGGGATACTTAGTATAAGTGTATAGGACTATAAGTAAGGCTACATTTTAGTCAGGTATTTTTAGTAAAAGTCATGGACAGGTCAAGGCCCTAAACAAAAATTAATGGGCCGTGACCTTCCATGACTTTTACTTAAAACACCTGGGTGTTCTGTGGGGGGAGGCAGTCTGGGGGTGCCACAGGTGCTAGGGGAGGGGGAGCATGGCCATGGCATGTGGCCTGGGACCCCTGCTGGTACGGGCGGAGACAGGGCATGGCCACAGCGCACGGCCCGTGACCCCCACTGGTACTGGGGGAGGTGGGCTGGCAGGGGCTTCCTACCCGGCTCTGCATCCCCGCAGCTCCTAGGCAGCGGAGGAGGGGCTTTGCTGCTCCTGCCACAAGCACCGGCTGCCACAGCTCCCATTGGCCGGGAACTGCAGCCAATGGGAGCTGCAGCCAATGGGAGCTGCGGGGACGGGGCCTGCGGGCAGCATGGAGACCCCCCACCCCTCTGACGCCTAGGAGAGCTGCAGGGGGGCCATGCCAGTGGGAGCCAGGAAGCCCCCCACCCCAAGGTAAGCACCCCCCCCGCACTCCCCAACCTCCTGCCCCTAGCCCCCTCCCACACACCCAAACTGCTGCTGCTGGCCCAGGGGCTGCCAGGTTTGGGCAGCCCCTGAGCCAGCACCAGCCGCTGCAGAAATCACAGAAAGTCATGGAATCTGTGACCTCCATGACAGACTTGCAGCCTTAATTATAAGAAAGGTACAGGCCAATCTGGGCTATGTAACTGCTATACTAATGCTTAATATGTATACTTAAATGCTTAAATATATATATTTTGGGTAGTATTATTAGCATAGTATATATACACTGGCTAGCATACATATTAGTCAAAAGGGCCTACAGAGTTAGGCAGTAGCTGACCAAGGGTTTTGTAAATGCCAGTGGCACCTAAATGTTGGATTCTAGGTGCATAAAATGGCAGTTACGTACCTAAGTGCCCCTTGGGTATCCCACCCCTAATGTAAACAGGGCAAGGTGCAGTTCCGCCTCAGTGAAGCTGGTTGAGGAGAATCCAAGGTAAAAGTATAGCTTGCCCTGTCTACACTAGGATTTTACAATGTCTTTATCTCATTGTAAAAACATGGTCACAGAGAACATCCTGCTAGTAACTCCCTCTCTTTTAAATGCAGCATTAACAGCTTGATCCAATGACCCACTGAGACTTCAATGTATGTATGTGGGATCACACCCTAAACTCTTTAAGAAGTTCCTGCCAGAGTATCTGTAGGGTCAGTTACCACTAATAATGACCAATTAGTGGATATTTTGTTATTTAAAAGACACTCCAATAGTGTTTGGAGTCTCCATGTATATAGTAAGCCAGATGCAGTGTTGCCAACTCTCACAATTTTATTGTGTGAATCTTGTGATATTTGATCTTTTGCTTAAAGCTGTAGTTCCTGTAGTGAAGTGATTACATGAGACTCTCTGCTTTCTTTAAATGAAAAGGTTTCTAGCCCTTTTGGTTGTGGAGAACAACCTGAAAGCACGAACCTAAAAAAGTAGAAAGCAAATAAAAAGAATCTGGCTGGTCAGGCCTAGACTGAGCTGCTTGGCGGCCTTTTGAACTCCTGCCCTCAGTCTGAGCATGCTCGGTAAGAGCTAAGGGGCAGGCCATCCTTAGCCCATAACTGTTCCTTAACCCTTTCCTGACTAGTGAGTGGTTTTTACATTCTGTCACACTATCACATGATTATTTTTTTAAAGGGGGACTGACTTATTGTTTTTGAAAGCTTGGGGATGACACTGCTGCAGCTGTAAGTGCATGAGAGAACTGTTAGTATTACAGTTCAAAATGCTGAGGAGCAGAAAGGCCCATTTTCAGGGTTTGGTCTGAGTAATGAGAGCCCGGTGTTTGCTCTCCCATCAGTCCTGTAGTCTTAACCTGGGTCTTCAGAATTACTTAATTGAAATAATAGCAAATATTTTATTTAGGGAAAAAAAACCCCACACTCATAAATGCAGGCCTGTATATGCAGTACACCCATGAGACCACTTACACTTTTCTAGAGGTCCATGCTGGGTAAATTATAGACAGAACAGAGCTGGGGCACGACAGAACTGGATCACTCCAGAAGAAGGTCCAGAAGATATTGTGCCTCAAATTGAGCCTCATAATTCCTCTAGCGTGCTTAAGCTATCCCTTAGGATGATGCACTGGGCTTTCCTTTTTGTATATGACAGCCTCCCCCTCCTTATAATCTGCAGTCACTATCTGGATTTGAATTAGATGTCATCATCAGACCAGTCATTGTGACATCACCAGAAATCCTAAGAGTGTTACATGGTTGCCAGCAACTACAAAGTAGAAGACTTAGTAAATGACCACAGTATCCTGTGAATGCAGCAGCAAAAGGTATGGAAAAATCCAAAAAGGTAACCATAATTTCCCAGGTAGCTTGTATAAGACCACACTTGTAACCACAGCAATATCTATATTTTTATCCATAATGCCCAGAGTATTCGGCAAACAATAGTAATTTAAAAGTATCTAAAATAATTAGCATCCAAAAAGGGAAACACATATATAAACAAAAGGTTACAAATAAATATTTATTGTTGCTGATTCCTGGCTGCCAGTTTGATGGGCATGACTAGTGGTTCTAGCAGGGGATTGGAAGCTAGAACTCTTGGATTCTATTCTCTCTGCCACTAGCTCATTATACCATGTACCATATATGGTTGGGCAAAATCCTTAGGCCAGATTTTAAGAAGTGCTAAACACTCGTAGTCCCAACTGAAATCAGTGGGTGCTACATAACTTTAAAAAATTAGGCCCTTAATCTCTCTATGCCTTACCCTTGTCTATAACAGAAAAGTTGCAGCAATTTACGAGATCAATTTCAAAATGATTTAGCACTGGTCTACACTACAGGGTTAGGTCGAATTTAGCCGCGTTAGGTCGATTTTATAATGAATGCATCTACACAAGCAACCCCGTTTCGTTGACCTAAAGGGCTCTTAAAATCGACTTCTGTAGTCCTCCCCAGTGAGGGGAGTAGCGCTAAAATCAACCTTGCTGGGTTGAATTTGGGGTAGTGCGGGCGCAAATTGACGGTATTGGCCTCCGGGAGCTATCCCAGAGTGCTCCAATGTGACCACTCTGGACAGCACTTTCAACTCTGATGCACTAGCTAGGTACACAGGAAAAGCCCCGGGAACTTTTGAATTTCATTTCTTGTTTGGTCAGCGTGGCGAGCTCAGCAGCACAGGTGACCATGCAGTCCCCCCAGAATCGCAAATGACCTCCAGCATGGAGCCAACAGGAGACACTGGATCTGATTGCTGTATGGGGAGAAGAATCTGTGCAGGCAGAACTCCGATCAAAAAGAAAAAATGCTAATATATATGCCAAAATTGCACAGGGCATGATGGACAGAGGCTACAACAGGGACACACAGCAGTGCTGCGTGAAAGTCAAGGAGCTCAGGCAAGCCTACCAAAAGGAGGCAAACGGTCGCTCTGGGTCAGAGCCCCATACATGCCGCTTCTATGATCAGCTGCATGGCATTCTAGGGGGGGACCCTACCACTACCCCACCACTGTCCATGGACACCTGCAAGGGGGGAGTCTCACGCAACACGGAGGAGAATTTTGTGGATGAGGAAGAGGAGTAGGAGGAGAATGCGCAGCAGGCAATCTGTTCTCACTGGCAGCCAGGACTTTTTCATCACCCTGGAGCCAATACCCTCCCAAGGCGGGATCCCCGACCCTGAAGGTGGAGAAGGCACCTCTGGTGAGTGCACATTTGTAACTACAGTACAGGGTTGAAAAGCAATAGTGTTTAATGTTTGATTTGCCCTGAAGATTTAGGATGCATTTGCGGCCACTACAGCTACTGGAAAAGTCTGTTAACGTGTCTGGGGCTGGAACGGGAATCCTCCAGGAACATCTCCATGAAGCTCTCCTGGAGGTACTCTGAAAGCCTTTGCAGAAGGTTTCTGGGGAGGGCTGCCTTATTTCGTCCTCCATGGTAGGACACTTTACCACGCCAAGCCAGTAGCAAGTAGTCTGGAATTATTGCAGCACAAAGCATGGCAGCGAATGGTCCTGGGTTTTGGTCGCATTCAAGCAACATTCGGTCTATATCTTTCTGTGTTAGCCTCAGGAGAGTGATATCATACATGATCACCTGGTTGAAATAGGGAGAATTTTTGTAAGGGAACAGTAAAAGGACCCCGTTCATGCTGGGTTGTTTGCGCTTGGCTAAAATGGATCATCCCTGAGAATAGTCACGCGGCAGGGGGAGGGGTGAAGGGATCATCCCAAATAGCCATGTGGAGGGGTGAGGGGAGGTGTGTGCTGCACATCCACCCAAAAACCGTAGCCCCTCCTTTTAAATGGCAAACCCAACTGGCATTGTTTGCTATGGGAAAGGAGGGCGCTGCAGTTTGAAAACATTCCCACATGTTATGAAGGCGTTAGAAGCCAAACCTGCGTACCCTTTGGCTTACCATGGCTGTGTGGAAACCGAATTCTGTTGCCCAGCCGTGTGTGATGTATCACCATACCAGCAGGCACTCAATATAAAAGGCAAAATGCAACCTTGTACCTAAAGCACATGTGCTGTCTGCTGTGAATTGCTTGATTCACTGTGAAAGAGTCTCCCTTTTGTTCTCAGAAATGTATCATCTTAAATTTTACTCTCCCTTTTTATCCCCCCGCAGGTGCAAATGTTTCTATGCTCCCCCTATCATCTCCGTCCCTGAGGTTATCGCAGATTAGAAAGCGAAAAAGCGCACTCACGATGACATGTTTTCTGAGCTCATGCAGTCCTCCCACACTGATAGGGCACAGCTGAATGCATGGAGGCATTCAGTGGCAGAGTCCAGGAAAGCATTAAGTGAGTGCAATGAGAAGAAGCAGGATGCAATGCTGAGGCTAATGAGGGAGCAAATGGACATTCTCAGGCATCTGGTGGAGCTGCAGGAAAGCCAACAAGAGCACAGACCACCGCTGCATCCACTGTACAACCGCCTGCCCTCCTCCCCAAGTTCCATATCCTCCTCACCCAGACGCCCAAGAATGGCGGGGAGGGGAGGCTCCGGGCACCCAGCCACTCCACTCCAGAGGATGCCCCAAGCAACAGAAGGCTGTCATTCAAACAGTGCTTATTGTAGCCACACTACAAATCAAAAATGTGGCTTTGTCCTCCCCTCCTCCCCCACCTGGGCTACCTTATCAGTTATCTCCCTTTAATTAATAAAGAATGCATGGTTTCAAAACAATAGTGACTTTATTTCCTTTGCCAGCTGTGATCGAAGGTGGGAGGGTGGTTGGCTTACAGGGAATTAAAATCAACAAAGGGGGCAGGTTTGCATCAAGAAGAAACACACACAACTGTCACACCGTAGCCTAGCCAGTCATGAAACTGGTTTTCAAAGCCTCTCTGATGCGCAGCGCGCCTACCTGTGCTCTTCTAATTGCCCTGGTGTCTGGCTGTTCAAAATTGGCAGCCAGGCGATTTGCCTCAACCTTCCACCCCGCCATAAATGTCTCCCCCTTACTCTCACAGATATTATGGAGCACACAGCAAGCAGTAATAACAATGGGAATATTTGTTGCGCTGAGGTCTAACCTAGTCAGCAAACAGTGCCAGCGAGCTTTTAAATGTCCAAAGGCACATTCTACCACCATTCTGCACATCCCCAACAGTAATTTTCTGGTCTGGGAAGTAAGTCCCTTCTTGCAGCTGCTCAAACAGCCCAGAGTTCGTAAAGATGCGAGCGTCATGCACCTTTCCCGGCCATCCCATGTTGATGTTGGTGAAACGTCCCTTGTGATCCCCCAGTGCTTGCAGCACCATTGAGAAGTACCCCTTGCGGTTTATGTACTGGTTGGCAAGGTGGTCCGGTGCCAAGATAGGGATATGCGTTCCGTCTATCACACCACCACAGTTAGGGAAACCCATTGCAGCAAAGCCATCCACTATGACCTGCACATTTCTCAGAGTCACTACCCTTGATAGCAAAATGTTAGTGATTGCATTGGCTACTTGAATCACAGTGGTCCCCACAGTAAATTTGCCCACTCCAAATTGATTCCCGACTGACCGGTAGCAGTCAGGCGTTGCAAGGCTATACAGGGCTATCGCCACTCGCTTCTCAACTGTCAGGGCAGCTCTCATCTTGGTATTCCTGCGCTTCAGGGTGGGGGAAAGCAACTCACAGAGTTCCAGGAAAGTGGCCTTATGCATGGGAAAGTTTCGCAGCCACTGGAAATCATCCCATACCTGCAACACTATGCGGTCCCACCAGTCTGTGCTTGTTTGCTGGGCCCAGAATCGGCGTTCCACTGTATCAACCAGCCCCACTGCTGTCCCAATTGCCACATCCCGTGCTTTCAGGAACATGTGTGTCCATGTCCTCCTCACAATTGTCCTCGTGCTGCCGTCTCTTAGCCAGGTTCTGCACATACTGCAGTATAATGCGTCAGGTGTTTACAATGCTCGCAACAGCAGCGGTGAGCTGAGTGGGCTCCATGCTTGCCATGCTATGGTGTCTGCATAGGTAACCCAGGAAAAAGGGTGCGAAATGATTGTCTGCAGTTGCTTTCACGGAGGGAGGGGAGACTGATGACATGTACCCAAAACCACCCGCGACAATGTTTTTGCCTCATCAGGCATTGGGAGCTTAACCCAGAATTCAAATGGGCAGTGGAGACTGCGGGAACTGTGGGATACAGGGCCGGTGCAAGGATATTTTGCACCCTAGGCGAAACTTCCACCTTGCGCCCCTCCTCCCCCTTATTATAAACTTTCCAAAATGAATACTGCATAATGTGGCATTGTTCATTAGAATTAATACAAGGGGGATCAGAGGAGATGATCACAACGGTCCTTTCTGGCCTGGGGGAACCTATGAGCAAGGAGGAGGCTGAGAATGCCCCCAGCTCGCAGGGTCTCTAAATGTTCCCAGGCTCTGAGCACTTCGCCCTCCGGGGGGGGATCCAGGGGCAAGGAGGGCAGAGCTGGGCTCTCCCAGGGAGCAGGTGAGGATCTCCCTGGGGATCAGGGCTGGCTCCCCGCATTGGCACAGTGCCACGGGGAGGGGGGGGACGGTGTTTGGAAGCGGCACCTGCACCAGCCCTTTCCCCTCCATTGTACTGCGGGGTTTAGTTTCATTTTCGCTTGCCCCAGGAGGCGGCTGCGCCCGGCCCCAGACGAGTCGCGTTGGAGGGCGAAGCTCACCTGAGCTCAGGACGACATCCTGCCTCCCCCAATGGCTCCGTCCCTCAGCCGCGCTGGTTGCTGCACCCGGCCGGCTGTCTCCTCCTTGCTCCGCCGCAGACTCCCACTGACCGTCCTGCATGGCGCCCCTCGCTGCGGGGATGGGTTTGTTATGGAGGCCTCGCTCCCTGCTCAGCTGACTCCCGTGACACCGGACACTGCTTTTTGGCGCCTCCAAATCTTGGCACCCTAGGCGGCCGCCTAGTTCGCCTAGTGGTTACACCGGCCCTGGTGGGATAGCTACCCACAGTGCACCGCTCCATGAGTCGATGCTAGCCACAGTAGTGAGGACGCACTCCGCCGACTTAATGCGCTTAGTGGGGACATACACAATCGACTGTATAAAATTGATTTCTAAAAATCGACTTCTATAAAATCGACCTAATTTCATAGTGTAGACATACCCTTAGTAAAACTGGGTGCAATTTCTGCAGTGTAAACAAGGCCTTAGTTTATCCTAGGGTTGCTAACTTGGTAATATTTAAAAACCGGACACTCCAGCAGGAGTGTCGGAACCTCCCCTGCCCCCCTTTTCCCCCTGAGTCCCCGCCCCTGCCCCAACTCTTCCCCTGAGGCCCTGCCCCCACTTCATTCCTCTTCCCCCACCCTCCTCCTCGCTCGCTGCTTTTCCCCTCCCACCCTGTGCCACCCGGGTCAGGAGAGACTTGCCTTCAGAGCCAGGGCTGGGAGCTGCAGCTGTCTGATGAAGGATGAACAATTTTGCCCCCTGGCTGAGTAGGGGCTGGAGCAGGTGATGACCCGGAGCCTTCCCGCCTACCCCCCTCAGAGTAACTGGATTTTGGGTGTCTGGTCAGTAGATCTGACTGGACACTGTCAGGTCTCCTTTTTGACCAGATTTTCTGGTTGAAAACCGGGCACCTGGCCACCCTAGTTTACCCATGTGTAATATGGTAATTTACTAGATCCCTCATTTGGGTGGGGGACAATTTCTGCAGTGTAAACAAGGTCTTAATTTACCCATCTGCAATATGGGTGTAAAACTCACTGTTCCTGCTGAACAGGGTTTCTGCAAGGCTTAATTGTGTGTAAAGCCCTTTCAGATTCCCAGATGAAAGGCATTAAGCGCCAAGACACTTCTGTCTTGTCATATCTGTTAGGCCTACACTATAGCATCTACTGTAGCAACAACAGGTGGAACTGCCCAGCACCTTCACACTTATTCCATGCATCTAAATCTGAACGCTCTTGGTTGACTTACTTAAAATTTAAACTTTGTAAGATCAAAAGCTAAAATTCACATTTCTACTCCCTGTTGCTTTTAGGGGTCTTCCTGTGCACTCTCTTCCTACTCAGGATTATCCTGCAGTACTGAAAGGACATTGTCAAGGCCACCTCTTTAAATGCAGTCCTAGCATGGTAGAGACTATTATTCCTACTGCAGCTGTGTTACAGAAAACTTATGGAGTTTTCTATACCAGTGTTGCATTTTAATTGAAAGGTTAACTTTTTGCATTGGGAGGCACGGGGGGAGCGGAGGAGGAAGAAAGAGTGCCTTTCCTAACTCTAGAACCCACTCTTTCTGGCAGTATTATCTGTGGACAGGACATTGGACTCCCACTCAGGAATCCTGGGTTCAATTTCTGGCCCTGCCACTAGTATGTGGGTTACCTTGGGCAAATCACTTCACCTCTCTATGCTGCCGTGTCCCCTCCTGTAAAATAGGGATAAGGATACTGACCTCCTTTACAAAGCACAAGGACATGTATGGATATAAGAGCTAGGTATTATTATTAATAATAATGAGCTGGGATAGAAGAGCAGTCTAAGCATTTATTATCTGCATACACACCAGGTAAAGTGTGTGTGGTCCATGTCAGGTGATGCTGCGCTGGCTGGTGGAGGCAGTAGTTAGCTTCTGCTTGGTAGAAGTATGTTTGTGAGATCTGTGGATTACTCTGAGGTGTTTGACAGAGCCGGCGTGGCTGTGATATGAGGAGATCTATGTTTTCTACGCCCTCGTGTGTGAGGAAAAGAAAGAGATGCATGTGTACCTTTAGGATACAATGCCCTGTAGGTTGTCAGTAGCAGGGCATAGGACTTTTATTACAAAGCATATTGTCAGCAGTGAGGTGGAATAAGAGGATTCTAATGCTTTAATGATGGTTAAGAGAAAGTGTATGCTGAGATGGTATCCTGTAAGTGTAAGTTTGCTGGTCCCTACTGTACTGAAAGGATGCAGTATCTTGCCTAGATTTTTAGTAACTTTTTTTCAACTTATCTCCCATTGCCTGCATAACACACACACCTAAGAAGAGGGAAACAACTTTCCATGATCCCTCAGAAAATATTTTTATGTGTCTGAATTCATTTTTAATGTGTCTGAGTTCATTGCCAGACAGGAAAATGAACAATTAAATAGGCAATGAGGTGGGAGCATTAGGCTGCCAATGAACTCTGCCTTGGAGGCAAGCTGGGGAAGGTTGAGATATTGCACAATATCAGAGCTTTTATGATAATGTTTAAGTATATAGAAATGAAATACTTTGTAAAAGTAAAAAGAAGAGGAGTACTTGTGGCACCTTAGAGACTAACAAATTTAT